>NC_064920.1:769185546-769489739 GCF_023897955.1 Schistocerca gregaria
GCAGTGTTCTTTAAAATTAACCCGAATTTTTCTCCTGGTTTGCCCGATGTGGATGTTATATCACAACCGTCACGACCAATGTTCTATATTACCGATTCATTTAACGGTTCCGTTTTATGGGTGGCTATGTCCAAAGTATCTTTGTCACCTTTCCTAGTGCGAAACCCATTTTTTTATAGTGGTCTATTTTGCTAGAAATCTGAAGGTAATATGGAGCGCACTGCGTATTTAGTCTTTCGTTTAACTATTTACCTTTACAATTAATCCGATTGGAGGCTGATTTTTAATTTTCAATTTATTTTTATTCGTTTCTTTAATTGTTTTCGGTCCAACACCGTCCACTTTGCCTAAAATTTTTAGAATTGCTGTTTCTCTGTTAACCTAGTCCTCATCAACTTTTAACAGTCTCTTTCATTGTGTGAAAATATGCCTTTTATGGGCATGATTCGTCACTGCTTAACCCTGTAAATGATAAAATGTGTTACACACCATAACAGTGAAACACACGTCAGTGTGTACTCTTTGGCAATAGCAATTAATAATAACACTAAATTTATTACGTATTTATAAGCCTACCATGCGTTGTGAGGAATAAACATTCACACCAATGAATCAGGAGCACAAAATCTGTGCCGAAAAAGCTTGATAAATTCTGCAGGAAATTAGCAATGTCAACTTCTGCTAGTAAAGATATGCCCTCAGAAGGAAGACATTTCCCAAAGGACTTGGGTTCACTATCAACCTTAGCCCATGATAAAATCTACATTTTCAGCCAGTTCAGTATCGGAGTCGCTTTCACAAATTTCATGAAATGCTTCTTCGAGGACAGGTAGACAGTCTACCTTACCTGCTGCATTTGCACTAGAAGTTTCACCTCCCGGTTCATTTGACGCTGTGCTATCCAGACTACCATCAGTTAATGTAGTAGTCTCTGAAACCACAGAAACAATAGCTACAAAATCTGCACCAGAGATTTCTCCAAAGTCAGAATCTTCTGCGTGCTCTTGTGTAACCTCTTATCAGCAGTACCTTAAACAATCAGCTAGAATTTAATCTGCCACGGAATCTCTCAGAAGTCGTTCTTATAGATCTAAAATAAAGAGTCACAAAAGTCTGTATGATCCCTCTAACTATAAAAATCAATCATGAATCAGTAAATAATATGCCTATTACACTCATGTGTGAGCATAAACAGTTTTCGTCACGTTTTAAGTTTTCGGTAATGATCCTATGTGTGCACAGTCAGGGGAAATAATTTGTATTATCTCAGTAGCTAACATTTTCGAGATAATTTGTGAAACAATATTATCTGCAATGTTCATTCTCCATTAGAAGAAACATTTCTCATTATATAATCAATCAAATTAGATGCTACAAGGAACTGAATTGCGACAACTTATTTGTTTACACGCACGGCGCGGAAGAAAACTGTGTTTAACTATGTTGACAAATGATTTCTGTGTTAATTTTATACCTTATATTGTAGGAAATGTTACTGTGAATCGAATTTGCCGTTTTCTAATCAGTAGATATCAGAGGAGTAAATCTACAAGCGACACATGTTAGCTGAACACAAAATCAGCTCTGAAGACGAGTGCCTCAAAGGCGTCGGTAAATATTCATACCATTACTCCCTTGTTCTCTGAATCTCCAGACTACCGAAATAGAAACACAAAAATAGTGCTCATACGTATCAGAGTAATTTTTGTAAATATGTTAATACTAGTGCAATCGATTGTTTGTACTAAATAAAATCATAAACAGCATTTAGGATCAGTTGCATGTGCAGTGTCTCCCCCCTAAGAGTCGTCAGGCGCATTTTCTCTGGTGTTTCATCAGATATTTGCAATTGGGTTCTTGCATTGTGTAGCTAGAGTCAGCCCATCAAAAATTGCTCATTCCGTCTCTCTCACGACACCAGCTTCGATGGAAAGCGTCGGCTTCTTCCCCATTACAAATCGTAAATTTACGTGCCCATTCGACGGAGCGGTCTCAAATTAGTCTTCTGCGATATTGGTTTTATCGATAACAAGGATAGTAAAACACGAAGAATAATCAAGAGTCCAGCACCGACAGCACTGTCCTGGCCCACGCTGGCTGCTTCCGCCAAACATGCAGGGCCACTGAGTCACAACTGGACTGTTGTTTATTCTCCGTGTTTTGCCCTCCCTGTTATTACATATCGATAAAATAAATATCGCACTATAGTAATCTGGGACTACTCTATCGAACGGGCACGTAAAATTCCACTTTAAAAACCATTTTGTTTGTAACCCGAAAAATAACCGACACTTTCCGTCAACAATGGGCGTCGCGTGAAACAGGTGCCGAGCAGTATTTGTCTGGGTTGACTACAGCTACGCAATGCGAAAACTAAACTGAAATCTGATGAAACACTAGAGAAAATGCGGCTGACGACTCTTAGGAAAGACATCCCGTATATTTATCAGAGGCACAACGGCTTTCTGTGTCTGTAGTTTACAAAAAAATCATAATTTGTGCGTAGCATCTAATCCTTTTTCTTTATACTAACATCTAAAAAGCTAATACAATCATTTACTTAGATTGCACTGGAGAAACTGATTTTATCATGAATACTTTTTAGCAGTGAATGCATATTAGCTAACTGCTCCTGTTTCGTGAGGTACTTTAGTGCAATGTTTATAGTGCTAAACACATGATAATGAGAATGAAATTTTCACTCTGCAGCGGAGTGTGCGCTGATATGAAGCTTCCTGGCGGATTAAAACTGTGTGCCGGACCGAGACTCGAACTCGGGATCTTTGCCTTTCGCAGGCAAGTGCTCTACCAACTGAGCTACCCAAGCACGACTCACGCCCCGTCCTCACAGCTTTAATTCCGCCAGTACCTCGTCTTCTACCTTTCAAACTTCGCAGAAGCTCTCCTGCGAGCCTTGCAGAACTAGCACTCCTGGAAGAAAGGATATTGCGGAGGCATGGCTTAGCTACAGCCTGGGGGATGTTTCCAGAATTAAATTTTCACTGTGCAGTGGAGTGCGCGCTGATATGAAACTTCCCGGCAGATTAAAACTGTGTGCCGATCCGAGACTCGAAATCGGGACCTTTTCCCTTCACGGGCAAGGTCCCGAGTTCGAGTCTCGGTCCGGCACACAGTTTTAATCTGCCAGGAAGTTTCACATGATAATGAATTAAAAATTTAAAAATAGCTACGTAACGAAGAACAGGTGTCGGTAAACACAGAAAAGGTGGAAAATGCAGTCTTATTTAATAAAATTGTGCTCGTCGTGAACTATATTAAGAAGGCTTTAGTATACAGTGTAGGAAATTGAAAGTTCATCAAGAGGTGACGTGTGGTAGCTACTTGTAATTCTGGCGACGCTGCCGGCAGGTGTGGAAGCCGGACCTGAGCCTGGAGCGCGAGTTCCAGGCGCACCCCAGCGTGGTGTACCACCTGGCGCTGTGCGGCGACTCGCTCTACTCCTGCTCCAACGACGGCACCGTCCGCGCCTGGGACCCCAACACGGGCGACAGCCGCGGCACGCTGCTCGAGTACGACGACGAGGTGTGGCGCTTCTGCGTCGACAACGGACACCTCTACTCTGGCGACAACAAGGGCATGGTGAGCCGCCACTCACTCCTCACTGAGCATGCTGTCTCTTAGCCTCCTCTATGGAAAACCAGTGCGTAGTTTAGATACCACCCACTGTTCTTCACGACAGTTTCTTTCTTTTTCTTTTTTTACCGTGTCTGTCCACCAAATTTTCAACACTTGTTTGTAGCATAAGTTCTCAAATCCTTCGATTCTCTTCTGTTCCGGTTTTTGCACAGCCCATGTTTCACTGCCATACAACGCTGTGCTCCAAATATACGAGGGTCACTCCAGAAGAAATGCACACTATTTTTTTTATATAAATCTTTTATTCTACATGTTTGAAAGTTTTACAGTGTGTAGATACATCCTTTAGGAACAATATTTTCATTTCTCCGCATAATTTCTAGCCCTCTCAACTACCTTAGTCATCTTGGAACCAGCGTCTGTATACCCGCACGGTTTAAATCTGGACCAACCAGTTGGAGCCACTGTTTGGCAGCGC
The DNA here is from genome assembly GCF_023897955.1 of Schistocerca gregaria. Taxonomy (NCBI): domain Eukaryota; kingdom Metazoa; phylum Arthropoda; class Insecta; order Orthoptera; family Acrididae; genus Schistocerca; species Schistocerca gregaria. The sequence goes on from NC_064920.1 coordinate 769,189,622, forward strand.
GCACAAGGGAGTCATCATTTTCAAACCTTGTTCCACGAAGACAGTCTTTCAGTTTCCCAAAGAGATGATAATCACATGGAGCTAGGTCAGGACTGTAAGACGGGTGTTTCAGTGTTGTCCATCCGAGTTTTGTGATCGCTTCCATGATTTTTTGACTGACACTTGGTCGTGCATTGTCGTGCAACAGCAAAACATCCTGCTTTTGCCGATGTGGTCGAACGCGATTCAGTCGAGCTTGAAGTTACTTCAGCTTCGTCACATATCCATCAGAATTTATGTTGGTTCCACTTGGCATGATGTCCACACGTAAGAGTCCTTCGGAATCGAAAAACACGGTACCCATAACTTTTCCAGCAGAAGGTGTGGTTTTACATTTTTGTCTTGGGTGAATTTGCATGATGCCACTCCATTGATTGCCTCTTCGTCTCTGGTGAAAAATGATGGAGCCATGTTTCATTACCTGTCACAATTCTTCCAAGGAATTCATCTCCACCATTCTCGTACTGTTCCAAAAGTTCGCTGCATACCGTTTTTCTTGTTTCTTTGTGAGCCACTGTCAACATGTTGGGAACCCACCTGGCCCAAACCTTTTTTAACGCTAACACTTTCAGTATTCTGCAGACACTTCCTTCCCCTGTCCCAACGTAGCGTGACAATTCGTTCACTGTGATCCATCTGTCAGCAGTCACCCATTCGTTAACTCTCTGCACGTTGTACGGAGTGTGTGCAGTACGAGGCCTGCCGCTGCGAGGACAAACCTCAATATTGCCGTGCCCGCTTTCATCACGTAACCTGCTTGCCCACCGACTAACTGTACTGCGATCGACAGCAGCATCTCCATACACCTTTTTCAACCTCTTGTGGATGTTTCCCACTGTCTCGTTTTCACAGCACAGGAATTCTATGACAGCACATTGCTTCTGACGAACGTCAACTGTACCAGTCATCTTGAAGACATGCTGTGACGGCGCCATTCACGGGAAGAGGTTGAACTAAGTTTGAAAACAAGCCGGAAGGATGTAACCACACACTGTAAAACTTTCACACATGCAGAATGAAAACTGTATTTTCACAAAAATAGTGTGCATTTTTTTTTGGAATGACCCTCGTACATTCTCAGAAATTTCTCCTCAAATTAAGACCAATGTTTGATACTAGTAGACTTCACCTGACTAGGAATGCCCCTTTTGCCAGTGCTAGTCTGCTTTTCATTTGGAAAGTTGTGGTAAGTTCCTATGGGACCAAACTGCTAAGGTCATCGTTCCCTAGGCTTGCACACTATTTAATCTAACTTAAACTGCCTTACTCTAAGGACAACACTCACACCAATGCCCCACGCAGGACTCGAACATCCGTTGGGGGAGACGACCGAACCGCGGCAAGGTGCCATTGACCTTTTTATGTCCTCCTCTTACGTTCATCATGGATTATTTTGCTGCCTAGATACCAGAATTCCTTAACTTCATCTACTTCGTGATTCCCAATTCTAGCATTAAGTTTCTCTCTTTTCTTCTTTCTGCTGCTTCTCATTACATTCTTCTTTCTTCGATTTACTATCATTACAATTTCTCCACAATTTAGACTGTTCATTCAGTTTAGCAGAGCTTGTAATTCTTAATCACTTAGACAGAGACATAGTAAGATAACTTTCTCTTCCCTGGGCGAAAGCGTGCATTATGACACAATATCGAACGTCTCTGCGGCAACAATAGAATGATTAGGCATCAACTGCTCTTCCCTGGAGACAATGACACCTCACTCTTTCTGGCTTCGAAATGGTACACTTGCTGTATGTTTCCTTTACCAATAACGTTCTTGGTATGTACTCACCAAACTACTCTCTAACACACACACACAACACACACACACACACACAGACACACACACACACACACACACGGCCGGCCGCTGTGGCCAAACGGTTCTAGGCGCTTCAGTCGGGAACCGCGTTACTGCTACGATCGCAGGTTCGAATCCTGCCAAGGGCATGGATGTGTGTGATGTCCTTAGGTTAGTTAGTATTAAGTAGTTCTAAGTCTAGGGGACTGATGACGCAGAGGTTAAGTCCCATAGTGCTTAGAGCCATTTGAACCATTTGAACGCACGCGTATACACAGATGATTGTATGAAGACTTACACACTATAGACACACCCAAAACAAAATAACAAGATTGAATGAAATCATTTGTGGTATTAGTTAGAGAAGATCAGTCAGTACAGTGAGGCGTAACTACTGCGAAGAAGTTAGTGAGTCTCAAAGATTTACTCACGACGCGTGGTTTAGATGTTCGTTTAATGAAAAAAGTAAATTTCCACAAACAGACTTAACTAAATACAAATTCATTAATGTGCAAGTTATTCAATTTTAATATCAGTGGTTTCTACTGTTTTATCAGCGAACACTGTCTCTATCTCTCCTCGGCCTTAACGGTTTTGTTGTTGTTGTTGTTGTCTTCAGTCCTGAGACTGGTTTGATGCAGCTCTCCATGCTACTCTATCCTGTGCAAGCTGCTTCATCTCCCAGTACCTACTGCAACCTACATCCTTCTGAATCTGCTTAGTGTATTCATCTCTTGGTCTCCCTCTACGATTTTTACCCTCCACGCTGCCCTCCAATGCTAAATTTGTGATCCCTTGATGCCTCAAAACATGTCCTACCAACCGATCCCTTCTTCTAGTCAAGTTGTGCCACAAACTTCTCTTCTCCCCAATCCTATTCAATACCTCCTCATTAGTTACGTGATCTACCCATCTAATCTTCAGCATTCTTCTGTAGCACCACATTTCGAAAGCTTCTATTCTCTTCTCGTCCAAACTAGCTATTGTCCATGTTTCACTTCCATACATGGCTACACTCCAAACAAATACTTTCATAAACGACTTCCTGATACATAAATCTATATTCGATGTTAACAAATTTCTCTTCTTGAGAAACGCTTTCCTTGCCATTGCCAGTCTACATTTTATATCCTCTCTACTTCGACCATCATCAGTTATTTTACTTCCTAAATAGCAAAACTCCTTTACTACTTTAAGTGTCTCATTTCCTAATCTAATTCCCCCAGCATCAACAGATTTAATTTGACTACATTCCATTATCCTCGTTTTGCTTTTGTTGATGTTCATCTTATATCCTATTTTCAAGACACTGTCCATTCCGTTCAACTGCTCTTCCAAGTCCTTTGCCGTCTCTGACAGAATTACAATGTCATCGGCGAACCTCAAAGTTTTTATTTCTTCTCCATGAATTTTAATACCTACTCCAATTTTTTCTTTTGTTTCCTTTACTGCTTGCTCAATATACAGATTGAATAACATCGGGGAGAGGCTACAACCCTGTCTCACTCCTTTCCCAACTACTACTTCCCTTTCATGCCCCTCGACTCTTATGACTGCCATCTGGTTTCTGTACAAATTGTAAATAGCCTTTCGCTCCCTGTATTTTACCCCTGCCACCTTCAGAATTTGAAAGAGAGTATTCCAGTCAACATTGTCAAAAGCTTTCTCTAAGTCTACAAATGCTAGAAACGTAGGTTTGCCTTTTCTTAATCTTTCTACTAAGATAAGTCGTAAGGTCAGTATTGCCTCACGTGTTCCAACATTTCGACGGAATCCAACCTGATCCTCCATGAGGTCCGCATCTACCAGTTTTTCCATTAGTCTGTAAAGAATTCGCGTTAGTATTTTGCAGCTGTGACTTATTAAACTGATAGTTCGGTAATTTTCACATCTGTCAGCACCTGCTTTCCTTGGGATTGCAATTATTATATTCTTCTTGAAGTCTGAGGGTATTTCACCTGTCTCATACATCTTGCTCACCAGGTGGTAGAGTTTTGTCATGACTGGCTCTCCCAAGGCCGTCAGTAGTTCTAATGGAATGTTGTCTACTCCGGGGGCCTTGTTTCGACTCAGGTCTTTCAGTGCTCTGTCAAAGTCTTTATGCAGTATCATATCTGCCATTTCATCTTCATCTATTTCCTCTTCCATTTCCACAGTATTGTACTCAAGTACATCGCCCTTGTATAAACCTTCTATATACTCCTTCCACCTTTCTGCCTTCCCTTCTTTGCTTAGAACTGGATTGCCATCTGAGCTCTTGATATTCATACACGTGGTTCTCTTCTCTCCAAAGGTCTCTTTAATTTTCCTGTAGGCAGTATCTATCTTACCCCTAGTGAGATAAGCTTCTACATCCTTACATTTGTCCTCTAGCCATCCCTGCTTAGCCATTTTGCACTTACTGTCGATCTCATTTTTGAGATGTTTGTATTCCTTTTTGCCTGCTTCATTTACTGCATGTTTATATTTTCTCCTTTCATCAATTAAATTCAATATTTCTTCTGTTACCCAAGGATTTCTAGCAACCCATGTCTTTTTACCTACTTTATCCTCTGCTGCCTTCACTACTTCATCCCTCAGAGCTACCCATTCTTCTTCAACTGTGTTTCTTTCCCCCATTGCTGCCAATTGTTCCCTTATGCTCTCCTTGAATCTCTGTACAACCTCTGGTTCTTTCAGCTTATCCAGATCCCATGTCCTTAAATTCCCACCTTTTTGCAGCTTCTTCAGTTTTAACCTACAGGTCATAACCAATAGATTGTGGTCAGAGTCTACATCTGCCCCTGGAAATGTCCTACAATTTAAAACCTGGTTCCTAAATCTCTGTCTTACCATTATATAATCTATCTGATACCTTTTAGTATCTCCAGGATTCTTACATGTATACAACCTTCTTTTATGATTCTTGAACCTAGTGTTAGCTATGATTAAGTTATGCTCTGTGCAAAATTCTACCAGGCGGCTTCCTCTTTCATTTCTTTGCCCCAGTCCATATTCACCTAATACGTTTCCTTCTCTTCCTTGTCCTACTGACGAATTCCAGTCACCCATGACTATTAAATTTTCGTCTCTCTTCACTACCTGAATAATTTCTTTTATCTCATCATACATTTCATTAATTTCTTCATCATCTGCAGAGCTAGTTGGCATATAAACTTGTACTACTGTCGTAGGCATGGGCTTTGTGTCTATCTTGGCCACAATAGTGCGTTCACTATGCTGTTTGTAGTAGCTTACCCGCATTCCTATTTTCCAATTAATTATTAAACCTACTCCTGCATTACCCCTATTTGATTTTGTATTTATAACCCTGTATTCACCTGACCAAAAGTCTTGTTCCTCCTGCCACCGAACTTCACTAATTCCCACTATATCTAACTTTAACCTATCCATTTCCCTTTTTAAATTTTCTAACCTACCTGCCCGATTAAGGGATCTGACATTCCACGCTCCGATCCGTAGAACGCCAGTTTTCTTTCTCCTGATAACAACGTCCTGAGTAGTCCCCGCCCGGAGATCCGAATGGGGGACTATTTTACCTCCGGAATATTTTACCCAAGAGGACGTCATCATCATTTAATCATACAGTAAAGCTGCATGTCCTCGGGATAAATTACGGCTGTAGTTTCCCCTTGCTTTCAGCCGTTCGCAGCACCAGCACAGCTAGGCCGTTTTGGTTAATGTTGCAAGGCCAGATCAGTCAATCATCCAGACTGTTGCCCCTGCAACTACTGAAAAGGCTGCTGCCCCTCTTCAGGAACCACATGTTTGTCTGGCCTCTCAATAGATACCCCTCCGTTGTGGTTGCGCCTATAGTACGGCCATCTGTATCGCTGAGGCACGCAAGCCTCCCCACCAACGGCAAGGTCCATGGTTCATGGGGGGTTAACGGTTTTATGCAAAAAAAAATGACAGAAACACTCGTTCCCAAAAGAGTGAAATCCTTTCTGTCCCAGTCCATCATTCAGCCACTTTGTCAAAGTCGTACTCAGTAGCTGGACTCTGACTCTGGGGTAACATCCCGTATTCTGTTAGAGAACTGAATAACATTTCCAGCTTCAGAAGGCAGTTAATGACATTCCTACCAAAGTAATCATAAGGATTACCGTTGTGTCTGTATGCACTCGTTAGCCTTGTAGTCCTTCTTTCCAACCAGAGTTTCCTCTGTTCCCAGTATTCTTAGCTCGTGCAGTCTCCTTAAATTTGCCTTCTGCAGAACTTGCTGTATCAGAAAACGTCTATTTTGTACACCTATAAATTCGTTTCCTATCTGCCATTATTACTATTGTTAGTATTGTCATTATTATTATTATTATTATTATTTTTATTATTATCATCACTATTAGTGCCCGCTACTGCAGTAGTACAATTCCTGCCAGTATTAATTATAAAACAGACTTTAGGAATGTTGTAACTATTCAGTGGTTTCTTCCGAATTTCTTTACTGCTTGTTGTCATTACGCGTTTCGGGAGTATCCCATCATCTGATGAACTGATAAGTAAACAAACTTGTTTTTACATTTGGTAGATTAAAAGAGTGTTATAGTTGTTATTACAATCAAACAACAGTCAAAAGTAATAAAATGTAAACCTCTGATGTAAGAAAGACATAGAAATGTTTTCCGTACATAATGGATTAGGAACGAGACGTGAGCAGAAAAGGTTTACTTTTTGTTACTTTTGACTGTTGTTTTATTGTAACGACCGTCATAATACTCTTGTGACCTGCCATATGTGAAAGCAGATTACGTTTATGTATCAGATCATCAGATGATGCAGTAATCCCGAAACAACTAATGAAAAGAAACAATAAAGAAATTCACAAGAAGCCAATGAGTATTTTTTAACAATCTTACAGCATACTTACAGTCTATTTCATAATTACTGTGATAATGATTATATTCCTCTGTAAGTATTTTCAGTCTACTTTAGAACAGTATTAATTCCATTAGTTCATAGTCAGTATTATTTATTCATTTTGATTATAATCAGACACTCAAATCATTTCAATACTACACTGAAGAGCCAAAGGAACTGGTACACCTGCCTAATATCGTGTAGGGCCCCTGCGAGCACGCAGAAGTGCCGCAGCACGACGTGGCATGGACTCAACTAATGTCTGAAGTAGAGTTGGAGGAAAATGACACCATGAATCCTGCAGGATTATCCATAAGTACGCAAAAGAACAAGCGGCGGAGATCTCTTCTGAACAACACGTTGCAAGGCATCCCAGATATGCCCAATAATTTTCATGTCTGGGGACTTTGGTGGCCAGCGAAAGTGTTTAAACTCATAAGAGTGATCTTGAAGCCACTCTCTCGCAATTCTGGGCGTGTGGGGTGTCGCATTGTCTTGCTGGAACTGTCCAAGTTCGTCGGAATGCACAATGGACATTAATGGATGCAGTTGATGAGACAGGATGCTTTCGTACGTGTCATCTGTCAGAGTTATATCTAGACGTATCAGGAGTCCCATATCACTGTAACTGAACACGTCTCACATCATTACAGAGCCACCACCAACTTGAACAATCCCCAGCTGACATGCAATGTCCAGAGATTCATGAGGTTGTCTCCATGCTCATACACGTCCATCCAATGGATACAATTTGAAACGAGACTCGTCCGACCAGGCAACATGTTTCCAGTCATCAACAGTCCAGTGTTGGTGTTGACGGGTCTAGGCGAGGCGTAAAGCTTTGTGTCGTGCAGTCATCAAGGGTACATGAATGGGCCTTCGGCTCCGAAAACCTATATCGACGATGTTTCGTTGAATGGTTCGCACGCTGACACTTGTTGATGGCCCAGCACTGAAATCTGCAGCAGTTTGCGGAAGTGTTGCACTTCTGTCACGTTGAACGATTCTCTTCAATCTTCGTCGATCCCGTTCTAGCAGCAACTTTTTCCGGCCGCAGCAATGTTGGAGATTCAGTGTTTTACCGCCGTAGATTTCTATGTGAAATATCACATCTATATAACTGGGCTCAATTTTCATCTATGGCCTACCATAAAAAGAAATAAAAACCGCTTCAGCAAATTACATGCTACAGTTTATTCCACACTCATACCAGTTAAAAGAGACGTTCCACGTGTCGTCATCGCATTTAGATCTAATATTGAACACGTAGGTGCAGTGAGTTATGAATCCTTTCGAACAACCACGTATCGTCTCGTAAATTACAATATGACAAGACAGTACAGTTCGTTGCTTCAATTATGCAAACGTGTCAACAAGAGAGGTGTGCAGAAGACTAAGGTCATGCAGTCTTGCAGGCCGAGGTACAGGTCTTTCTCGAGCTATCCTTGTTGGAGCATATTGGCGTGTTTGTGGTCGTCTTACATCAACATCAATTTTTTTCGATGCCCCATCATGCACACCTCACATTCGCCAGCGTTGCACCCGGCAAAATCCTCAAGCAGTTCTGCAGGAAACGAAGGTGACTCAGTCCATCAAGTTTTATTGGAAGATTATCTTACTTAGTAACGCTAACTACGCCCTAATTCTGAAACATTGCTGATATGATGACTCACGAACAATATGAAATTGTACTTTAGTTACTTAGTTTTTTAGCTATATGTTCCATAGATCATTTCAACGATTATTGTATCGAAATGGTGTGGAAGGGGTCGATTGACAGTCAATTAATCAACGTTAGCCTATAATTGATGAGTATGCTGAAAATAAGTGAAGGGTAAAGTTATACATAATTAGTTTTAACTTTAACGAACATATTATTTTTCCATTCTACTTATGCAACAACATTTAAAACTAGATTTTTCAAGGCTACTAGTTTCAACAAAAATCGTTCATGGAATAGAAGGAATGGCCCAGAAGAAATTATTTTAGGTTAGATTTGAAACTTGCTTAGCTACCTGTCAGACATTTTATGTTTCTGGGCAAATGATCAAAAATTTCAGCCCAATTAGATGGGCGACTAACAGAAACGTTTGCGTTTCAAATACACTTGTATTAACTAGCATAAGACTACATACCGAAGTCAGCGACGGCTCTTACGCACATACTGACAATTATATCGCTAATGGGTCATTTGCGAACCGTGTTCATTGGAATGTTTTTGCTTCTAATATCGTATACGCTCATCTGTGTCGCTTTTAGCTATTAATTATGGTGCATTCTGTAAACGAAAAACGATCGCGTCACAGACTAAGACTGGTCACTTCCAGTTTTTCTGTTTCACTGCTGTCGGCGTCGGTTGCAGTACACAGAACGTGAACACACTGCACTGGAAGTTTCACAGTAATGATCGATTCGTAGATAATTTCACGCTGTCCTCCTCATAGGCTCCACAGGACGACATACGTGCGTCAGAACGATATTGGAGACTTTGGTGGGATAGGTGAAACATTAGAGATGAGTTCTTGTCAGTTTCTGATACTTAATCAGTGATAGGGCACAAGTGATGAGTGTGTTGAAAATAAGTGATGAGCGAAGTTTCCGAGGACGCGAAGAAGTTCAAGACGATGAATAATTCCTGTAACTTTTGTTGCCCTGTCTTCCTCGGTAGCATGTAGTGACAACTGTCCCTTTAGTCCTTTAGTTCCATCTACGTGCAACTGAATAACCACTTTTCTCATGTCATACTACTTGCGGTTTTATTTTTTTGAAAAATGTCAACAGTATATTAAATGAATTGGCAATTGCGAATAAGGACAGCCATCAGCTGTAGAATAGAATGTCGACACTGTTAATTTGTGCCGGACGGGGGAACGAACCCGGATTACCCCCTTACCGCGAGTGGCCGCCTTACCATTCGGCTATCCGTGCACGACTCACGGCCAGACTCAAACTTCCATGTGTCGTCAGCCACGCGTCTACGACCTGCACTCGTACATCTACTGCGTATGTTCCCGTACAGGTCAGACGTTGTGCTTGAAGGTCGCTTGCCCGGTATCGGCAGATAAATGCGATATTGCAGTGCACGTCTTATTCTGGTTACGATGCAAAATTCCTTTGAACATGTATGCTACCGCTCGCGACAAGCGGGAATCCCGGGTTCGTGTCCCGGCCCGCCTAAAGTTCTCGTTGTCTTCATCCCATTCTACGGCTGATGGTTGTCCTTATTCGCAGTTGTATTTCATAATGGCTGCAGTCGCCGCAGTGACTGTTCCTTTGGACATAAATACATGTAGCTGCCGCTCAGTATGAGCGCTCGTTTTGCTGATTTTAAAGCTCCCGTCTTTCGAATTATGACTAGCACAGCATTGAGAATGTTAACACACGTTTTATTCATGTCTTGTAGAACATTCAAAACAAAACACGAAGAAAACGTGTCTACGAAGAAGTCGACCAGACAATGTTAGTGTTTTGGTAGTCCACATCATGTCCTGCACTGAACAATGGTCTTCCACAGTATATTTCTCTGGTTAATTAAGATGAGTGAGTCGTCGATGTTCGACGCGTCTGTCTTATAAAAATGGTTCAAATGTCTCTGAGCAGTATGCGACTTAACTTCTGAGGTCATCAGTCGCCTAGAACTTAGAACTAATTAAACCTAACTAACCTAAGGACGTCACACATATCCATGCCCGAGGCAGGATTCGAACCTGCGACCGTAGCGGTCGCTCGGCTCCAGACTCTAGCGCCTAGAACCGCACGGCCACTCAGGCCTGCATCTCTCTTATAAACGACAAGACGTCTCAAACCAAGATTGTGGTTCAAATGGCTCTGAGCACTATGGGACTCAACTGCTGTGGTCATTAGTCCCTTTAACTTAGAACTACTTAAACCTAACTAACCTAAGGACATCACACACATCCATGCCCGAGGCAGGATTCGAACCTGCGACCGTAGCAGACGCACGGTTCCGGACGGCGCGCCTAGAACCACGAGACCACCGCGGCCGGCAAACCAAGATTGTCATTAACTGAGTTCAGAAGAGCTTCGTTTGTGGACAAAAGACAAGTTTAACATTATGTTCCTTCTCTAATCTTCCTATTTTCAATGACACACTGCCGTCGTATGGCATGATGACCATTTCAATCTGTTATTCCCTTTCTTCTAAATACTCGCATTGAGATGCGCTGGGTATAAGGCACCACGAATCTCTCGTTTGGAATGTCCATTTTGTAGAATTATAGTACGGAGTTGGAGTAGCTACTCGGATAAGATGTTTTAATTCGATATGGCTCGTACTCTGTGGACCAAGGTACTAAGCAGGCCACCCCGCTGGTGACAACCGGAGTTCTATACGTGTAAGTCCCTGTGTTTTGATTACCGACACACAGCGTGACCCAAGGTACCATCCTCCCTTCTCCGCGCCAACAATTCTCCATTGTAAACTTAATGTTAGGATGAAGCAAATCGAGATGTAGAAATACGTCTGGGAATGCAGTGCCATGTTACCAGATTACAAAGGAGTCATTCACATGTCGCCAAAAGCACGTAGGTATAAACTCCGCTGACTAAAGTGCTGTCTGCTCCAAATCTTCCATAAAAAAAATTATGCACAATGGGTGACAAGAGATTACCCATTGCGAAAAGCTCATTCTGTTCAACGTCTAGGTCGAAGCGAACACGTGCTTGAATAAATCTAGTAGTTCCACTTCCACGATGGAGAGAGCGGACAGGTGAAAAGAGTACATTGAAGGGTTCTTTGAGGAAGAGAACTTGCCTGATGACTTGAGAGAAGAAGAAATAGGAGTCCATAGGGAAGAGATAGGGGATCCAATATTAGAACCAGAATTTAAAAGAGTGGTAACAACACAACTATTCACAATGATGTGAGACTAGCGACATACCATCAGACTTTCTGAAAAACGTCATCCACACAATTCCCAAGATAGCAAGACCCGACAAGTGTGAGAATTATCGCACAATCAGCTTAACAGCTCATGCATCCAAGTTGATCACAAGAATAATATACAGAGGAATGGAATAGAAAATTGAGGAATTGTTAGATGACGATCAATATGGCTTGAGGAGGCCATTCTGTCGTTCCGATTGACAATGGGAGCAAGACTGAAGGAAAATCAAGACACTTTCATACGATTTGTCGCCCTGGAAAAATCGTTCGACAGTATAAAATGGTGTAAGATATTCGGAATTCTGAGAAAAACAGGGTAAGCTATAGAGAAAGGTGAAAACATACAATTTGTACGAGAACCAATAGGGTATAATAAGAATGGAAAACCAACAACGAAGTGCTCGCATGAAACAGCGTGTAAGGCAAGGGTATAGTCTTTCTCCCATACTGTTCAATCTGTACCTCGAAGAAACAATGAAGGAAATAAAAGAAAGGTTCAAGAGTGCGATTAAAATTCAAGGTGAATAGGTGTCAGTGATAAGATTCGCTGATGACATTGCTTTTCCCAGTGAAAGTGAAGAAGAATTACACGACCTGTTGAATGAAATAAACAATCTAACGATTACAAAAATGGCTCTGAGCACTATGGGACTTAACATCTGAAGTCTTCAGTCCCCTAGAACTTAGAACTACTTAAACGTAACTAACTTAAGGACGTCACACACATCCATGCCCGATTCAGAATTTGAACCTGCGACCGTAGCGGGCGCGCGGTTCCAGACTGAAGCTTATCGTCTACAGAAAACGATCTCAGAGTAAATCGAAGAAAGACGAAACTAATGAGAAGCAGCGGAAACGGGAACAGGGATAAATTATTATCGGAACTGCTGATCACGAAGTAGATGATGTTGAGTAATTCTGCTAACTAGGCAACGAAATAGCCCATGACGGACGGACCAAGGAGGACACAAAAAGCGAATTAGCACTGGCAAACACAGTGTTCCTAAAAAAGAGAAGTCTACTAGTATCAATTTGAGGAATAAATTTCTGATTATGTACGTTGGAGTACAGCATTTTACGGTAGTGAAATACGGACTGTGGGACGTGATGTGGCAGAGTAAGGTTCAAATGGTTCAAATGGCTCTGAGCACTATGGGACTTAACATCTATGGTCATCAGTCCCCTAGAACTTAGAAGTACGTAAACCTAACTAACCTAAAGACATCACACAACACCCAGTCATCACGAGGCAGAGAAAATCCCTGACCCCGCAGAGTAAGAACTGAGAAAGTTCTCCCCAGAATTGGCGAGGAAAGGAATGTATGTAAAACACCGACAAGAATAAGGGATTAAATTCCATGGTACTAGAGAGAGCTGTAGGGCGTAAAAACTGTAGAAGAAGACAGAGATGGGGGTACATCCAGCAAATAATGGAGAACGTAGGTTGTAATTGTTACTCTGAGATAAAAAGGTTGTTACAGGGGAGAAATTCGTGGCAGGCCGCATCAAACCAGTCGGAAGACTGATGACTGAAAGAAGAAAGAGACTCCCTCTTCCAGCATCGAGCCAATGCGTAATAGTGATAGATGCAGTGGAATTGGAGTGAAAAGCGACTCATGAGTATATCTGACACTGTGAATCGTATGTTCCTGATACGACGAACGAAGTCTTCTAACTTACGTGTATGGTGCTCACATTTTCCAGGTTGATGGGTCATTTGCGCTGTCAAGTCGTATGTTGGCGACCCAATACTGCTCACAACTGGGAAAAGTGCCCACTATTCTAATGAATTGTAAACGATCCATGTAGCCTGGGAGAGACAGGTGTACGCAGTCTCTTGGCCACAACATTTGAGATTGCGCTGGTCTTGAGGAGTCATAAAGTTCTTCGCTGTATTTTGGCCAATAAGCAGAGTCGTCCAATAGCTACGTCATCATGCTTAAGTAAAACGGTCTGGGGCGAATCCACAGGTACAGAGTCTGAATATGACTGCAACATATCAATAATGTTCAGCGTTACGGTGGTATAACCAAGCATTTACCTATGTTGCTACTGGACCGATTAGAACAGAATTCTGTACCGGATTGCTGGTCCGCCTAGATGCAAAACACTATTTTATTTACTAGTTTCAGCGAAATACCGCCATGATCAGTATGTTTCTTTACTCCAAAACATGCAAAAACTATCATCGGTACGAAGCAATACGGAAAACGTTATTATATGTTTAGTGTTTAGTTCCAGATATTGTGTGAATAATTTCATAGTACCATTTTACTTGCATAATTTCTTTGTTTGTTGCCTTTTCTTGGGATACTGCATGTCACCTGCAAAGGTATGAGCCACTATTATTTACAAATATGAAACTGTGAACTGACAAACTTCAGTCTTATTGCTGTAGTAATTTTCGGTTTTGTAGAGAACACAATTTTTGTGGACACTAGGTGGTAACGTAACCATGTCAAGTACTTACGTTAGTCTGTCGGCTGTTAGTTGCTCGAAAACACAGAAAAGCTTAACTTTTCGCCTTGTCAGATATTATGCCATCTTGTTGTTAACGTGTGTCGCGAGACGTATCGAGAGAAAATTTTGGAGGCTGTCTCGGTAATTCTGATGACATTTGGTCCCTACTTAGACCTGTATTTGCCATGGGGAGTGGGGAGCGTGTGTGTGTGTGTGTGTGTGTGTGTGTGTGTGTGTGTGTGTGTGTGTGTGTGTGTGTTTGTGTTTGTGTTTGTACCATTTTTTGTTCTGTGTCTTGTGTTAGTTCTTTTAAAGCAGTAAGGGGCGTGTTGTTGCATAGTATTGTTTGTTCAAATATTACGGTTTTCTCTTCCACTGAAGCCTTTTGTACGTAATAGTTTTCTGCTATCGTTAATTTGCCATGTAAGCTGTTGCTGTGTATAAGTATGTGTAGATCAGTTTCGACATTTGTTGGCTGGTGGTATTCATTTATTTAGAGTTCTGCGACAGTGGGATGTGTGCTTCCACTCTCCAGAGCTCTCATACGTTCTGTGTGCCTTGTTCAGACGTTCCTGCTTGTTTGTCCTATGTGTCATGATAGGCAGTAGATGCACATGAGTTGGTACATTCCTACACTGCTGAATTTGTCTGGAGTTCTTGTGCCTGATCTTAGTCTTTTTTGTATTGTGTTCTTTGTCTGAATGCTATTGTACCCTTTTCGTTTTCATTATATTTCTAGTTCGAAGTACTATTTTATTGCTATGTGATAGTGTGTATCATTTGTTTCCTTTTTTCCGATGTGATGTGGTCCTCCACGTTGTCAGTGTGTTCTGCCTCTGTGTTTCAGACCTTTTTACTGCAACTTGTGTAGGTTGTCACTTTCATTACCTTTCATTTTTATCTTGTTCTTGAGCTTGTTTATGATATCTGTTTCGTGTTCATTTTCAACAGAAATTTGTTTGATGAATTTTAGTTCGTGTGTCTTCATTTGAGGTAGGGGAGAGGTCCTGTTTGACATCTGAATTCTGTGTTTATTTTCCCGCTTGTGCTGTCCTCAACAGTCAGTAAAGCGCCCTGAAATACCTGTGGGGACTGTACGCGCCGCAAGACGATAGCAGCTTTGTCCGCCTCGATATCGCTACCAACTCCGCCCGGATTTGGCCTCGGCGCTCGTGGGTGGTAATGGGCTTATCGTGTCTGGAGGGCGGCCTACGCACGTGTCCCTCACGGGGTCCTGTCCTGCCGCATTCCGCCCTGCTCCCACAAAACCGCTCGCCGCCTTAAAGCTGAAAATCCGAAGTTCGAGATGATACAAAGTAACCAGCACCGCGACTTGCGTTCTGTCGTCGAAAATGTAAATGTTCGTCTATTCAATCTCCGAAAGGTCTTCACCCATTATTTTGAAAATTTGACACAACGCTGCAGTTAAATATACAGGGTGTTACAAAAAGGTACGGCCAAACTTTCAGGAAACATTCCTCACACACAAAGAAAGAAAATATGTTATGTGGACATGTGTCCGGAAACGCTTACTTACCATGTTAGAGCTCATTTTATTACTTCTCTTCAAATCGCATTAATCATGGAATGGAAACACACAGCAACAGAACCTACCAGCGTGACTTCAAACACTTCGTTACAGGAAATGTTCAAAATGTCCTCCGTTAGCGAGGATACATGCATCCACCCTCTGTCGCATGGAATCCCTGATGCGCTGATGCTGCTCTGGAGAATGGCGTATTGTATCACAGCCGTCCACAATACAAGCACGAAGAGTCTTTACATTTGGTACCGGGGTTGCGTATACAAGAGCTTTCAAATGCCCCATAAATGAAAGTCAAGAGGGCTGAGTTCAGGAGAGCGTGGAGGCCATGGAATTGGTCCGCCTCTACCAATCCATCGGTCACCAAATCTGTTGTTGAGAAGCGTATGAACACTTCGACTGAAATGTGCAAGAGCTCCATCGTGCATGAACCACATGTTGTGTCGTACTTGTCAAGGCACATGTTCTAGCAGCACAGGTAGAGTATCCCATATGAAATCATGATAACGTGCTCCATTGAGCGTAGGTGGAAGAACATGGGGCCCAATCAAGACATCACCAACAATGCCGGCCCAAACGTTCACAGAAAATCTGTGTTGATGACGTGATTGCACAATTGCGTGCGCCTTCTCGTGAGCCCACACATGTTGATTGTGAAAATTTACAATTTTATCACGTTGTAATGAAGCCTCATCCGTAAAGAGAACATTTGCACTGAAATGAGGATTGACATATTGTTGGATGAACCATTCGCAGAAGTGTACCCGTGGAGGCCAATCAGCTGCTGATAGTGCCTGCACACGCTGTACATGGTACGGAAACAACTCGTTCTCCCGTAGCTCTCTCTATACAGTGACGTGGTCAAATTTATCTTGTACAGCAGCAACTTCTCTGACGCTGACATTAGGGTTATCGTTAACTGCACGAAGAATTGCCTCGTCCATTGCAGGTGTCCTCGTCGTTCTAGGTCTTCTCCAGTCGCGAGTCATAGGCTGGAATGTTCCGTGCTCCCTAAGACGCAGATCACTTGCTTCGAACGTCTTCCTGTCGGGACACCTTCGTTCTGGAAATCTATCTCGAAACAAACGTACTGCGCCACGGATATTGCCCCGTGCTAATCCATACATCAAATGGGCATCTGCCAACCCCGCATTTGTAAACATTGCACTGACTGCAAAACCACGTTCGGGATGAACACTAGCCTGTTGATGCTACGTACTGATGTGCTTGATGCTAGTACTGTAGAGCAATCAGTCGCATGTCAATACATGCACCGAAGTCAACATTACCTTCCTTCAATTAGGCCAACTGGCGGTGAATCGAGGAAGTACAGTACACACTGACGAAAGTAAAATGAGCTCTAACATGGAAATTGAGCGTTTCCGGACACATGTCCACGTAACATCTTTTCGTTATTTGTGTGTGAGGAATGTTTCCTGAAAGTTTGGCCGTACCTTTTTGTAACACCCTGTACACTGTTTTATATGCCTGCTGGGGCCACATTGCGTAGTTAGCAAAAACCTCATTTCTATGCACCAGGAATTGCATGGTGACGACTGGGCACAAGAGAAATTAAGGGACGAAGACAGATTTTTTGCACGCGATCTATTTAGCGACGAAGCGTCATTATCAACATCGTGTCGTAAACGGGCATAATATGCACTATTTGGCAACGGAAAATCCACGATGGCTGCGACAAGTGGAACATCAGCGACTTTGGCGGGTTAATGTATGGTGCGGCGTTATGGGAGGAAGGATAATTGGCCAGCATTTTATCGATGGCAATCTAAATGGTGCAATGTATGCTGATTTCCTATGTAGTGTTCTACCGACATTACTACGAGATGTTTCACGACATGACAGAATGGCGATGTACTTCCAACATGATGGATGTCCGGCACATAGCTTGCATGCAGTTGAAGCGGTACTAAATAGCATATTTCATGACAGGTGGATTGGTCGTCGTCGAAGCACGTTCACCGGATCTGACGTCCCCTGATTTCTTTCTGTGGGGAAAATTGAAGGATATTTGCTATCGCGATCCACCGACAACGCCTGACAACATGCGTCAGCGCCGTTTCAATGCATGTGCGAACATTACGGAAGGCGAACTACTCGCTGTTGAGAGGAATGTCGTTAGACGTATTGCCAAATACATAACGGTCGACGGACCTCATTTTGAGCATTTATTGCATTAATGTGGTATTTACAGATAATCACGCTGTAACAGCATGCGTTCTCAGAATTGATAAGTACAAAAAGGTACATTTATCACAATGGAACAAACGAAATAAAATGTTCAAACGTACCTACGTTGTGTATTTCAATTTAAAAATCCTACCTATTAGCAACTTTTCGTCTAAAATTGTGAGCCATATGTTTCTGACTATCACAGCGCCATCTATCACAAACCGAAAAAAGTGGTCCAACTGAAACATTTGTATTTCATTATGTACTACACGAATATGTAATAAAAATGGGGATTCCTATTTTTTTAAAAAAACGCGGTTAATATTCGTTTGACCTATGGCAGCGCCATCTAGCGGGCCAGCCATAGCCCCATCTGGTTCCCCCCTTCAAGCTAGACAAGTTTCGTTCTTTGTAGTTTTTTCGTTTGACGCTTATTTCGTGAAATATTTGGCCCGGTCACGATCAATGGAGCATCCTGTATATATTTAGATACCATACGGCGCTCCACTAGGTATATAAAAGACGCATGTGTTCGAATGAAATGTGTCAAAATTTGAATGGAATCAGTGCAGAACTTTCGGAGATTTTAAGATTTTGAACAAATGGACATGATATTTTTGCTAACAGCTTATGCTCTTATATATCGCGCTTCAGTAGGTATATAAACACATGCACGTATTTGAATACAATGTCCTGTCAAAATTTCAAATTAATTGGTGAAGAACTTTTGGAGATTTAATTTCCTAAACAAACTAACTTTTACATCTACATAAATAATGATACAAATGTTGGTTTGCTCAAAATATTAAATCTATGAAAGTTCTTCTATGATTGTTTCGAAATTTTAACAGCATGTTGCATTCATTTACACGCCTGTTCTTATGTACCTATTTCTAATATATATAAGGTATCAATAAATATGTAATCTGTAAATGTGAAACATTACTACCAAAATTTCGAAAAGTGTCTGACATATTTACTTTAAATATTTACACAATACTCTGATGAACATTCGGACAGACAGGGTAAATATTCTTAATATATAAATATGTATATAATATGGAATAGTGATAAACGTACACCGAAAGTGTTAAAAATTACTAGATCAATTACGTCAAATTTTTATATATTACTGTAATAAATGTGTGGACACATACAGGCAATGTATTTTAATATATATAATACATACATATACAAATAAGATATACATAAAATAGTGAAACATTATAAGAAAACAGGAACGTTGTATTTGTGGCTTATCAGTTTGTGAGTAGACCTACTATAGAATCAGAATTTTCACATAAACAAGGCTCAAGGTCAGAGAAAGGGGGGTAATGGGAAATGGGCAGAAGAGCGGCAGGAAATGGATATAGAAAGCGGAAAAAAGGAGGTGGACAGGGAGAGGGGAGATACGATGATGGACAGAAAAAGGAGGAAGGAGATGGAGATGGTCAAAGAAATGGAGAAGGACGGAGACAGAAGGGAGAAAAAGATTAGGACACGTATCCAACGCCCATAAAAATTAGAATCGTGTACTTTTTTCTCTGTCTCTTTTTCCCCTTAATCAGTCTGACTCAAGCAAAGCGCTCCGGTAGCACCTAGTAGTAAATATAAAAAGGCTTGCCCTTCGCGTAGGTTGTACAAAAATCGTGTAGCAATAGAAAAGACATCTGAGTACCTTGTGTGCTTACGCCGCGCCTGGTGTTCGCAGATCTGCTCGTGGGAGAAGGACAAGCAGAGCCAGCTGTACAACCTGGTGGAGGAGGTGCGCGACCTCATCGTCAAGGGACAGCTCATCTACACGGTGCGTGACCGCGACGTCGTAGTGACCGAACTCGCCGGTAAGTGCCAGCGAGGGTTACGTGCAGAACCTGAGTACAGGTGTCACAGTGGGATTTGAATGTGCTGCTCTCGAACGGGAGTTTAGTGCCCCAAGTACTGGTCGTGTCTCTCTGTAACAGAGAGGGCAGTATGCTGTGTTCACCGCTTGTAAAGCTGCATCTGACACGTGAAGGACGCAAACTATGGACCACCGATTAGCACATATTTCGCGCGTTTGTAGTACATACTTGAATGTAACAAATACTTCTGTAGAAGAATTTTCCGTGTCCGCTTAAATAAATTGTTTCGCAATAATAACATCAGTTGCGATGACATAAAACGATTGAAAATAAATATGCATTATTAACTAAATTTTACTCTGATTTCGAGACTGTTCTTAGTTTTCTTCTGTCCTGTACAGTTCTTTTGCAACGGAATAAAGTTTCTTTCCCATAGGAATTTTATTAGGACAACGAACTGGGAACGTGAAAATGCCCTGCTTTTGATGTGGGCGGGCTATTCGGCTATCTAGGCAAAACAGACGCCTTGCAGTGTGAAGGTTTGTTCAAATCGGTGATATTTTGTACCTGTGACGAAATATATCTTGCATGAACCGCTTTCTTCCCACAAGAAAATACACTGGTATCCAAAATTAAAACTACAAACGGAAATTTTGCATGGCTCCCTTTATTTTACCACAAAATAGCATAAACAAGTGATAGTAAAGTATAACCAACAAGTTCCCCACGTACGCGTACACCACCATTAATTACTCTAACACGCAAACATAGGGGCTGGTGTGAGACGTTCCCTGCGGGGTTCACCGGGGGCCGAACCGCACAATAACCCTGAAAGAGCGGGGAGGCGGAGGGGTGACGTGGACTGCGGTAGTCGTCGTGGGCTTGTGGACCACTGCGGCTGCGGCGGGGACGGAGCCTCTCCGTCGTTTCGAGGCCCCAGGTTAACATACAATAAAATACAAAGTATAAACAATTTAAAGAATACAGAAGCAAACAAATAGAAACAATGTAAAGAACACAGAACGTGAACAACTGCAACATACATAATGGTAGATAAAAATATTCTTCGTTTTTCCAAATTAACGAAATTGCGCAAACATTCCGAAAACTGGTTAACGTACTCAGTATAGGTTCTGACCATGTGTAGCAGCGATATAGGCTTGACAACTAGGGCGTGCTGTGAATAATGTCATAAATCTGTTGTTGAGACAATAACCCCCATTCTTTCTGCAGAGCTGCTCGCAAGTCCTGGACAGTGGTTGGTGGATGCTGACATTATGCAGCCCGTCTCCCTAGTTCATCCCCGCCATGCTCTATGGGATTCAGATTAAGAGAGCGAGCAGGCCACGCCATGCGTGCAATATCTTCTGTTTCCAGTAAAACATCAACCACCCGTGCCCTATGCCGTCAAGCATTATCGTCCATTAATACGCAGTCTGGCACCTCGCAAGAACCGCACGTGAATTCCTAAGATCTCAACACGATACTGGACAACAGATAAACCTTACCAGTTCACCCACACAGTTTTATGAAAAGGTGTTCCAGTAGCCAACATCATCCTTGCCGACACCATTAGGGAGCGTCCTCGATATCGATATCTTTTCACAATGTTTGGAACCGAAAACGTGTTCCAGGTTCCCTCCACGTGCGAATCTGTCCAGAATCACTCCCCAAACAATTGGGACTCATCTGTGGAAAGAACATTGGCCCACTGTTTGACTGTCCACGTGGCATGTTAATGACTCCACTCTAGACGTTGCCTTCTGGGAAGACAGCTCAGAGGTACACAATACACCAGGCTTCTAACAATAAAGACAACTCTGCCGAAGTCCTCTGTACTCCGTGTGCCTCTATACAATACGCCCAGTGGATCCTGCGAGATCAGATGCCAACTGCCGTGCAGTGCTGGTCCTCTCTTTTTTATGTCACACGTGGCCGGCCCTGCCCACCTCTTGGGGATGCAGTTTCGGTCTCTCTACACCGTCGCCACTTCCGAGAAACAACAGAACGATTCACATTAAGCCACTGGGCCACATCAATTTGCGACTGTCCTGCTTACATTCTTCCTATGGCCCTCCACCCCAGAGTGCCATACTGCTCCGTCTGCGACATTGTACACAGCGCCTGTGGACGTGGGACTACCCGCAAACACTACCTCGTTTGACCTGACGTAAACCTTGGCGTGGTTGTCCGTTTGGAACGTCATAGTCCGTGCAGAACACTGCTTCTATTGACAGTATGTGTGATTGTACCTTCAATTAGAAACAGGACGGGGAAATAACTGTTTATTACTTTAATTTTGGACACCAGCGTATTTCTTCCTCCGCTAAAAATCAAAGCGGGTTTGGTGAAAGAGATTGTTAAGTGCTCTTCCACAAGATGAATGAAATCTTTTTTTTTTTTTTTCACGAAGATCATGAATTTGCGGATATAACGAATCTTAGAGAAAAAAATGCCTGGGCCCCCTACACGTCTGTTTTTGAAAACTTTCTACGGAATAAAACACATCCATATTACGAGAACATTATCAAAACTACGTCGCAAATTTTCAAGAAGTTGTGTTGTCCATGAGCATAAAAGTCCATGGCGACGAGACATTATAATGAAGAGCAAGGAGAAAGGTTCCACCAGGACGTTAAAGGAGATGCAGAAGAGGGAACAGAGAAGATGAAATAAAAATATTAACGAATGTTGCAAGGAACAGAAAATATCACGATTCAGTGACGAAATGAAAAACATAAAAGTTTGAACATTCCGTTTAAGGGACTGCCCATTACGCTGCTAAAATAATAGTTTATAGTATTTTTCTTACCGGATTGTATCTCTAAAAGAACAAAATAATAATTGCAGAAACACAGATCTTGGTTCAAAAGTTATTGAGAATGTTTCAATTATTAAAAGCTTTAAGATAGCTTATTTTGTGAAAAACCATGACGTGGTAGCACGAAAGGAAATAAAATTTTCAAAATCAGCATTAAAAAATTGATTCTCAAACACCTATTGTTTTATATATCATCTGGCAAAAGGTTTAAAGCCGCAAACTTGTACAGTCATAGTGTAACATTCGTGACGAGGTATAATAAGGAGTCATGGTGAACATGTGCATATGTTTGTATCGTAGTAAACTTATACGGGGCTATACATGCTTTGAATTATGTACACTGCATTTATGATACGCGCTCTGCAGTTATTACAAGTATTATTGTTCCTTTCCGAAGAAACATGTTTCGCTGTAACAATGCAAGTGTTAGTTGAAGATTAGAGTGTTAGTTGAAGATTAGAAGAAGAAAAAAAAAGAAAATGACTAACGCTGTACTGCAAAGAATTGTTGACTGCCGGATTAGGCGGTTGCGCTAGCACCGCTACTCGACAGCTGGCTGTCTGGTATGGTATTCAGCACTCTCTCAAAACTTTGAGCCTCGATTTCTCGAAAACGATTGATAAGCACGCTGCACTAAAACAGAATGTGTCACACCTGTGTATGTACCACAATCGTGTGAAATACACTCCTGGAAATGGAAAAAAGAACACATTGACACCGGTGTGTCAGACCCACCATACTTGCTCCGGACACTGCGAGAGGGCTGTACAAGCAATGATAACACGCACGGCACAGCGGACACACCAGGAACCGCGGTGTTGGCCGTCGAATGGCGCTAGCTGCGCAGCATTTGTGCACCGCCGCCGTCAGTGTCAGCCAGTTTGCCGTGGCATACGGAGCTCCATCGCAGTCTTTAACACTGGTAGCATGCCGCGACAGCGTGGACGTGAACCGTATGTGCAGTTGACGGACTTTGAGCGAGGGCGTACTGTGCGCATGCGGGAGGCCGGGTGGACGTACCGTCGAATTGCTCAACACGTGGGGCGTGAGGTCTCCACAGTACATCGATGTTGTCGCCAGTGGTCGGCGGAAGGTGCACGTGCCCGTCGACCTGGGACCGGACCGCAGCGACGCACGGATGCACGCCAAGACCGTAGAATCCTACGCAGTGCCGTAGGGGACCGCACCGCCACTTCCCAGCAAATTAGGGACACTGTTGCTCCTGGGGTATCGGCGAGGACCATTCGCAACCGTCTCCTTGAAGCTGGGCTACGGTCCCGCACACCGTTAGGCCGTCTTCCGCTCACACCCCAACATCGTGCAGCCCGCCTCCAGTGGTGTCGCGACAGGCGTGAATGGAGGGACGAATGGAGACGTGTCGTCTTCAGCGATGAGAGTCGCTTCTGCCTTGGTGCCAATGATGGTCGTATGCGTGTTTGGCGCCGTGCAAGTAAGCGCCACAATCAGGACTGCATATGACCGAGGCACACAGGGCCAACACCTGGCATCATGGTGTGGGGAGCGATCTCCTACACTGGCCGTACACCTCTGGTGATCGTCGAGGGGACACTGAATAGTGCACGGTACATCCAAACCGTCATCGAACCCATCGTTCTACCATTCCTAGACCGGCAAGGGAACTTGCTGTTCCAACAGGACAATGCACGTCCGCATGTATCCCGTGCCACCCAACGTGCGCTAGAAGGTGTAAGTCAACTACCCTGGCCAGCAAGATCTCCGGATCTGTCCCCCATTGAGCATGTTTGGGACTGGATGAAGCGTCGTCTCACGCGGTCTGCACGTCCGGCACGAACGCTGGTCCAACTGAGGCGCCAGGTGGAAATGGCATGGCAAGCCGTTCCACAGGACTACATCCAGCATCTCTACGATCGTCTCCATGGGAGAATAGCAGCCTGCATTGCTGCGAAAGGTGGATATACACTGTACTAGTGCCGACATTGTGCATGCTCTGTTGCCTGTGTCTATGTGCCTGTGGTTCTGTCAGTGTGATGTATCTGACCCCAGGAATGTGTCAATAAAGTTTCCCCTTTTGGGACAATGAATTCACGGTGTTCGTATTTCAATTTCCAGGAGTGTATGAGTAAAATGGTGACCCGTTGTGTGTTTGCTTACATCGTTAAGTCGTGATTGCCGTCCCCCAGCATGAAAGAGAGAACGTTGCACGTTACTGGAGTTGCGCGTACGGAATAGGGGTGGTGGGAGGGCAGGGGAGAAGGGAAGGCGGGGGAGCAGTCCGTGACGGTTAATCGCTGGTGGAGCAGCCAGGCCTTCCGTCTCGCAACTCGTAAGCTTTCCTTAGGAAAGCGTAATTAAAATTGCCATTTTCGTAATGTTTCGCCACTGGGCTTTTAACTGAGGTGATCTACAAACAGACTATGTCCGATACAGATAAAAAAACCGTGTCCCTAATTGTTCTTGACGCGTCTGTAATTAATTGCCACAAAAAATTAGTAATTAATGACGATAAAGATCTTCTGGCATAAAAGATGTTTATTTACTTAATTTATTGAACTTTAAACAACAGAACACGCATAACTATGTACTACTTATCCACATTGATATTAGACACTAACCAAAGTACATTCATTCCGTAGAAGTCACAGACTGTTCAAGTTTTTCATAATAAATCTTACCATAAGTCTGTTAACTCCCCTATAAATTATTCCACTTGCCAGTGTCACACTAACGTCGATTATTCATATATAACACGCAAGCTCCCCTAGTCCCGTACATTTACTTCTGCTCAACATGAACCACTCAGCGTTTTGTCATTAATCTTTATCTGTCAACTAAATATACTCCATGGTACGATTTCTAAAAACTTCTCAACTCAGTTCCCGCAATACGCGGGGTTTCTAATCTAGTCAAGTAATTTATACTCGTATTTTAAAATTTTAAAAAAAATTATTTATTACTTTCAGTGAAGTCTTCTACCAGTTTCCATAAATGATTTAAATTTTTCAGTTAAACTTAACCCAAAAATTTAACTTTTAGTGTTAGATGTTACTTTTCAGTTTCAGCATGCTGCCTGTACATCAGTACCTTTTAAAAACTGTTTTGAACAAATGTCAACAAAAGTATATGAAATTTACATTTTTTAATTTTTTGCGGTGGTCTTAAATTACCTCCCTCCGTCCCTCTAATATTACACGTTCTTGTTAGAATGATGGTATTGCTAAGAGTGCGCTGAACGATATTTTTGGGTTCTGTACCCCACTTACACATCAATGCTTCATTAATATAACAATAACAATTACCAACTGTCATTTTAATTCTTTTGGGATGGGCCTGTAGTACCGCACCTCCACACCCACCTCCTTCCCCCAAACTTTGCCAGAGGTGACACAACTGTTTGATTTCTATACAGGATGTACCACAATTAGTGACAAGGTGAGAGGGGCGCACAGTGCAAGATTTGTATACAGTGTGTATCGCGATTAGTCGCGAACTCTGACACGGGCAAAAGTGTACGAGGGAATACGGGAGGAGTTGGAGGGGAGAGGCCCTGTGCCCAGTGTGTATTCAGCCGTTCTCTTTTGAGTACTTTCATTTAAGAAATTATCTAGCGGAGAAGTACCAGGTGTACGACAGATAGTTCTGTAATATGACAAACTGTAATCATATGCCGTGAGATAATTTTTTTTAACGAACTCTTTGTCGACGAGACGTTAAACCACTTTCCTTCCTTTGATTTTCGCCATTACTGGTCACTGCTGAAGAAGAATGGATAAACACCGAAAATGCAATAAAGAAAGCTGCAAAAGAAAAAGAAAACCACCGAAGGTCTCGATTAAAAACGTACTCAACAGCAATTTCGGAGGTAATATAAGAAAAACAAACACCGTATAACAGATGTCTATCACACCCTACTCTGGAAAACAGATAAATCTATAAACAGAAAAGGGACTACACAAAAGGTGTAGTAAAGAAAGTCCACCAGAAAGCCTGCGACAGATACACTTAGGTGGCAAAAGTCATGAGACAGCGAATGACCATATACAGATGGCACAAGGTATAAAAGGGCAGTCAATTGGAGGATCTGTTATTTGTACTCAGAGGATTCACTTGAGAAGGTGTCCAACCTGATTATGGCCACACGACGGGAATTAACAGACCTCGAACGCGGAATGGTGGTTGTAACGAGACGCATGGGACATTCCATTTCGGAAATCGTTAGGAAATTCAGTATTCCGAGATCCACAGCGTCAAGAGTCTATCGAGCTTACAAAATTTCAGGCATTATATTTCACCACAGCCAATGCAGTGGCTGATGGTCTACACTTAATGACCGAGAGCAGCGTCGTTTGCGAAGAATTGTCAGTGCTGACAGACAAGCAGTACTGCGTGAAATAACCGCAAAAATCAACGTGGGACGTACGATGAACGTATCAGTTAGGACAGTATGCCGAAATTTGGCGGTAATGGGCTATGGCAGCAGACGGCCGACGAGAGTGGCTTTGCTAACACCATGATGTCGCGTGCAGCACCTCTCCTGGACTCATGACCATATCGCCTGGATCCCAGACAACAACACCACTTGTATGAACATCAAGACCTAAGATGGAAACCCAGTTCTAAGCAAAGAAGGGAAAGCAGAAAGGTGGAAGGAGTATATAGAGGGTCTATACAAGGGCGATGTACTTGAGGACAATATTATGGAAATGGAAGAGGATGTAGATGAACATGAAATGGGAGATACGATACAGCGTGAAGAGTTTGACAGAGCACTGAAAGACCTGAGTCGAAACAAGGCCCCCGGAGTAGACAACATTCCATTGGAACTACTGACGGCCTTCGGAGAGCCAGTCCTGACAAAACTCTACCATCTGGTGAGCAAGATGTATGAGACAGGCGAAATACCATCGGACTTCAAGAAGAATATAATAATTCCAATCCCAAAGAAAGCAGTTGTTGACAGATGTGAAAATTACCGAACTATCGGTTTAATAAGTCACAGCTGCAAAATACTAACGCGAATTCTTTACAGACGAATGGGAAAACTAGTAGAAGCCGACCTCGGGGAAGATCAGTTTGGATTCCGTAGAAATGTTGGAACACGTGAGGCAATACTGACCCTACGACTTATCTTAGAAGCTAGATTAAGGAAGGGCAAACCTACGTTTCCAGCATTTGTAGACTTAGAGAAAGCTTTTGACAATGTTGACTGGAATACTCTCTTTCAAATTCTGAAGGCGGCAGGGGTAAAATACAGGGAGCGAAAGGCTATTTACAATTTGTATAGAAACCAGATGGCAGTTATTAGAGTCGAGGGGCATGAAAGGGAAGCACTGGTTGGGAAGGGAGTGAGACAGGGTTATAGTGTCTCCCCGATGTTATTCAATCTGTATATTGAGCAAGCAGTAAAGGAAACAAAATAAAAATTCGGAGTAGGTATTAAAATCCACGGAGAAGAAATAAAAACTCTGAGGTTTGCCGATGACATTGTAATTCTGTCAGAGACAGCAAAGGACTTGGAAGAGCAGTTGAACGGAATGAATAGTGTCTTGAAAGGAGGATATAAGATGAACGTCAACAAAAGCAAAACGAGGATAATGGAATATAGTCGAATTAAGTCGGGTGATGCTGAGGGAATTAGATTAGGAAATGAGACACTTAAAATAGTATGGAGTTTTGCTGTTTGGGGAGCAAAATAACTGATGATGGTTGAAGTAGAGAGGATATAAAATGTAGACTGGCAATGGCAAGGAAAGCGTTTCTGAAGAAGAGACATTTGTTAACATCGAGTATAGATTTAAGTGTCAGGAAGTCATTTCTGAAAGTATTTGTATGGAGTGTAGCCATGTATGGAAGTGAAACATGGACGATAACTAGTTTGGACAAGAAGAGAATAGAAGATTTCGAAATGTGATGCTACAGAAAAATGCTGAAGATTAGATGGGTAGATCACATAACTAATGAGGAAGTATTGAATAGGACTGGAGAGAAGAGAAGTTTGTGGCACAACTTGACCAGAAGAAGGGATCGGTTGGTAGGACATGTTCTGAGGCATCAAGGGATCACCAATTTAGTATTAGAGGGCAGCGTGGAGGGTAAAAATCGTAGAG
The DNA here is from genome assembly GCF_023897955.1 of Schistocerca gregaria. Lineage (NCBI taxonomy): Eukaryota > Metazoa > Arthropoda > Insecta > Orthoptera > Acrididae > Schistocerca > Schistocerca gregaria. The sequence continues at coordinate 769,218,165 of NC_064920.1, forward strand.
GGAGACCAAGAGATGAATACACTAAGTAGATTCAGAAGGATGTAGGTTGCAGTAGGTACTGGGAGATGAAGAAGCTTGCACAGGATAGAATAGCATGGAGAGCTGCATCAAACCAGTCTCAGGACTGAAGACCGCAACAACAACAACCCAGACAACTGGAAAACCGTGGCCTGATCAGATGAGCTCCAATTTCAGTTGGTGACGGCTGATGGTGGCCCAGACCCCACGAACCCATGGACCTAAGTTGTCAACAAGGCACTGTGCAAGTTGGTGGTAGCTGCATAATGATGTGGACTGTGTTTTCATGTAATGGACTGGGTCTTCTGGCGTTAGGAACTTTGTTATTAATCACAGTGAGGCTGTAACTGTTGGTTGGTTATATTTACTGACAAAATGCAACCTAGCGTTAGATTGCGTACTTACGGCTATCCTGTGTGGCCGTTTTTAGTACGACTTTAAAAGAGAGAGAGATTATTAATTGATCACCGATGCGTCGGTTCTCGATTGTGTTCAGGAGACGTACGGATTGATTATGCGAAGGGGTTTTCTTAATTGACCTTTTGACCCGGACTGCCTTCGCGCAATCAGAATCTTCGATGAAAATACCTAAGGGACCTATTTGAATATTAAAATGGAAATGCAAATTAGTGGCATTTCGTAAGAGAAAGATTAACAGATCGGAAGTTGAACACATTAGTGGTCTCCCAAATACAATCGAGACACCGCGATAAAGAGCAAACCTGTAACAAAGCTCATATACAATTTGAACATCATTTTTGGTTAGTGAAAGAAAAGAATAAGAAGGAAATTACTGCATCGTAAGATATTAATATATTTTGAACAAACTGGCATTAAACTTCTACACATTGACAAATACACAATAAATGCATGACTTACATCTGATATTTCTTTTGTAAATGGCGCAGTCCAATAATAGCCAATAATCGCTGCTTTATCACTCCGTTCCTTCTTAAAATTAAATGTCCTTGCGTGTGCATAAGTACATTGTACCCTCACTCGGGTTACCGAAATCTTTGTTCGTCATTTCACATAGTTTTTACACAAAATAAAAATGCAAGTTGTAGCAGTGCTATGTAGTACGTCTTAATATGTCGGCGACCAAATGTACAAGGGATAATGAAGTCTCTAGAATATTTCTTAACAAAAGATAGATTGTTCTTTCTTCTGTTTCGCAGCTTCTTGCTATCAAGCGCTGCGGCACTGATTTTAAATACCTGCGCCCAGTGGCTCATAGTGTTTATTTAGAACATTTAAACGCTGGACCAGCGTTTTGGTATTGGCGCACATTTAAAAAAAATATTTCATCTCTTTTACTCTCGCGCTGTGATGCTTAGCATCTTTACGAACTACAGCTCGTTGGCTGTCCTTTTCTTTAATGGCAAATATCTCACATGCAAAGTAGCTGAAATCCAATAATATTACAGTCCTCAAGTCCAACTGAAACGATCGTTGACTGGAAATGAATATTTTTCGGCTATTTGGAGACCATTTCCAGCCGTTCATGGACTTCATGTTTCCAAACAACGATGGAACTTTTATGAATGACAATGCACAATGTCACCGGGCCACAACTGTTCGTAATTGGTTTGAGTTTTGCAGAATTCGGAAGTACAATTTGGCCACCCATATCGCCCGATTGAGTCCCATCGACCGTTTATGGTCGTAATAGAGTGTTTAGGTCGTGCACAGTATCCTTCACCTACAACACTTCCGCAATTATGGAGAACTGTAGAGGCGTATGGACTTCCAGTGACATGTTGCGTCCGTGACCGACGAGCTGCTGGACTACGGCGGGCCAAAGAGGTGCGACACGATACTAGAAGGCAGTTTTTTCACCTGAGTGTATGCTGGTAATATAGAACGTGATATTCATGATCACCAGTAGTAAGAATATAAGGCTTTGAAGGCTTTAAGTAAAATAGAAAAGTATACAATTTGACTAATATTACCAAAAGGGGTGGATTAAATATTTTAAAAACCTGTGGTGTCATACTTACATGGGAGAGAAGAAAAGAAAGATCCATAATCATAAGTAAAAGCCCTAGATGACCTAACAATGAAAGTACTAACACCAGCTTCGAAAACTACAAAAAATCGAAAAGCAACAGGTTAAGATGGAATTAATCCGAAGTTAATTAATTGTGGACGATTGTAACTACATCTAAAATTGTTACATTTGTTTAACATATTTTGGAAGCAACAATATGTAGCACGAAAAAGGAAGAAAGCAAAACCAATATCGACGTATAAGAAAGGAGAAAGAATACATGTCAAAATGCAGAGGGATAAGCCTCTGTGACGCAGCATCTAAAGAATTTTAAACACAAGTTTAAAAACAATAGCATAATGTTTGATAGCGGAGGAGGAACAGGTCGGTTCATATTACAACAGTTTACTGAAAGGCAGGAGACTTTAACAAAAAAAACACTTATTGGTTTTAAAGATTTTGCGAAAGTTTTGATAACGTGCATAGAGAAAAATTATGCAGAATAGTGGAGTACAGGTGTTACCCTTTACAGTTTACAGCAGCTATCAAAAGTCTGTATAAAGAAACATCAGTAATCTTAGATGTAGAAGGCATATACACAGACGCGATAGAAGTACATACAGGAGCGAGACAGGGGTGTAGTTTATCCCCTACCCTGTTCAGTATTTGATGATGAAGTTCGCAGATGCGATCCTAAGATGAACACCGGAGTACCACTTAACAATTCCGTGCAAACTAAAATCACTCCTATATGCTGACAAACTTACACGATTTTTTTTAAGGATAAGGTGATTTACAATAAGGAATTTATGAACTAAATAAAATATGAATGGGATATAATATGAAAATATCTTCTAGTAAATTTAAGTCAATGGCATTTTGTGGAAAACATTCAGTGAGAAGTAACATAGTAGTTGGTGACAAGACAATAGAAAAGATAAGATAATTTAGCTATTTTGGATGTAAAACATCGTATGAATACGAATATGCAGATTTGGATGTATCTGTGGAACAATTAACAGAACCTTAAAACATAAAACACAGAAAAAGCGCGAGTGAAATTTTATATAACAGTTACACTACCAAGCGTATTACATGGAAGTGAATCGTGGGTATCGAATAAAAGACAAAAAAACAAATACAAGGAGTAGAAATAAGATTTCATCGTACACTGAAGGGATGCAAAAAAAAATAAACAAAAAACGTAATAAAGATATCCGAAAGTAGTTGAAAATTTGGAACGTGAAAGAAAAACAGGATGAAAAAAAAAAAGAAATAGAATGAACAAGTACAGAGAATTGATCCAGGGAGACTACCATGTCATTTAAAAAAACTTTAAACCAGTAGGGAACAGATACCTCGGCAGACCGAGAAGAAACTGGAAACCATAATAAGCCATAGTTGACCTAATGCGGAAAGTGCATAATAGAAGAGTGGTGACTGCGATGTGAATAGGACGAGGTCCACGTGTTTATTTCCTCTCTGAATTGTCGTTAAATGTTCCTGCTCAACAGTGGAATGCCCAATCTCCTCGCGCGGCTTGATTGTTATCTTTAATGACGTTTTAATTTTTATAATTTTTATGATAATTTGAATGGTTATTGAGTGTTTTTCTATTGTTATTCATAATTCCATACATTCGGAAGTAAAAATAGCATTAATTTCTAACATTTCTTCTGAAATGGAATACGACTGTACAGTCATGGGTGTGGCTCCCCAGGGCTGTTAGACAGAGTATTTCCGGAGAAGGAGGGGTGTGTCTTGGAGTATTAGCACCCCGTTATCCGTACGAGGTATTCTGGGAGGAACATTTGAGTCCTGTGCTTCCTGAGGATATTTTCGGCGTCACTGGACGCTGCTTATTAGGAGCGGACTCGTTTACTGACAACCGTCTCTTGTTCCTGGCTGTCGGCTGAGTTTTTCTCGTGCTGTGGCCTGATGCACCTACGATGATGAAATGTCTCTCCTGGTACTCATTTCTTCTCCGATGTCTATACAGCATCGGAGCCGTTTCGTTGTGACAGAGCGATACGAGTGCCGAAACTGTCAGACTCTCTTTCAATTGGCCGGAAGTGTCGCACTTTACACTCGTTTGCGTTCCGAAGGACGTTTTGATGTTGTCGTAAACAGGTATGTTCTCTTCATTCATCAGTGGCAGTATCAAGAATTAAATCATTTCCCAGTACTTACATACATACATACATACATACATACACACATTAATCCTTGTTACATAGATCATGAATACGGGATTTCGTAATTATGTGGTACGTGTCACTTAAAATAAGTTTTCTTTATACAAAATTTATTTTTTTAGAGTTACTATTTCATATCTAAGAATTCATCTATTGAGTAGAAGGAGTTGTCATTCAGAAATTCTTTTAATTTGCTTTTAAATTTTGGTTGGCTATCTGTCAGACTTTTAATACTATTTGGAAAATGACCAAAGATTTTTGTGGCAGCGTAATTCATCCCTTTCTGTGCCAAAGTGCGATTTAATCCAGAATAGTGAAGATCATCATTTCTTCTAGCGTTGTAGCTATGCACTTCATTGTTATTTTTGAATTGGGATGGGTTGCTAATGACAAATTTCATAAGTGAATAAATGTATTGCGAAGGTACTGTGAAATCCCGAGTTCCTTAAGCAAATGTCTGCAAGGTAAACTTGGGTGGGCTCCAGCTATTAGTCTGATTGCACGCTTTTGTGCAATGAATACATTTTATGCCATATGAAAGCAGTGAATGAAAATATGTGTAGTAGGCTACTTTACTGATATTTTTATCACCAAAATTTGAAATAACCCTAATAGCATAAGTAGCTGAACCTAACCGTTTCAGCTGATCGATGTGTTTCTTCCAATTCAATTTCCCATCAGCGCACACACCCAGAAATATTGAGTATTCTGCCTTAGCAACAGACTTCTGTTCATAGTCTATATTTATCAATGGTGTTATGCCATTAACTGTACAGAAGTGTATAAACTGTGTTTTCTCAAAATTTAGTGAGAGTCAATTTGCGAAGAATCACTTAATAATTTTCTGAAAGACATTATTTGCAATTTCCTCAGCTGATTGTTGCTTGTTGGATGTGATTACTATACTTGAACTTACGAGTCTGAACAACTTGACTCTTCCTGTAACAAAATGGTTCAAATGGCTCTGAACACTACGGGATTTAACAACTGAGGTCTTAGAACGTAGAACTACTTAAACCTAACTAACCTCACACACATCCATGCCCGAGGCAGGATTCGAACCTCCGACCGTAGCGGTCGCGCGGTTCCAGACTGAAGCGCCTAGAACCGCTCGGCCACAACGACCGGGTCTTCCTGTAACGCACAATGTGTCTCCATTCTAGACTATGTACGTCCTCATAGCGCGACAGTAAGCACAGTTGGTTGGCGGTGTTGCAGGAGACAAGGGCCGCTACGTTACAAGAGCAACGATGGAGGGCAGCAGTCCCATGGTGATGGCGGGAGACAAGCTGTGCTTCGCCTCCCGGACGGGCACCGACATCTGCGTCCACGAGAACAGCAAGGAATCGCGCTTCAAGCAGCTTCAGCAGTTCAAGGTCAGCACTGTTTCTCTGACGGTGTCACTTACACGACTATACCGATACACCGCAAGTCACCTTACCGCGTGTGGCGGGGAACACTCCCGTTACCACTATCTGTTCTGACTCAGGAAAAACTAATCGTCCGTCTCTGAATGTTTAAACAATTCACTGACAGCAGAAGTACTCTCCGCTACACACCGTAAGGAACATGGCATTAGTCTGGCTGCTGCTACCAGCTACATTTTGCAGCTCATGGTCGAACAGAGCTGATCTTCACAAATCAGAGTTTCAGGATTCCGCTTTCATTCTTACGGAGATGTTCTCCACCAAAAATGTTTTCTTATAATCAGTTCCCCGGCTTGGCGCCACCCGTGTTGATATGCGTTTTCGCGACAACCTTTCCATCTCACAACAACAGTTATGACCACAGATCTTGAGTATTTACTTAACACATTCAACTTTCTGTATTCCCCAACAAGGGTTGTCCTTTGTGACTCCCCTAGTGCTTTCATCATAAAAATAAACATGATTTAAACATTACACTATGTATTCTCCCACGTTTGCTGGAATGTCACTGGATTTCGTTTCATGTGGAGCGGAAGCAAAGATGTATTGTAATCAGTCACGTGTTACAGTAAGGATACGTTTTGTACTATGTGTTACAGGCATGTCGACTCGACCACAGTACTGGACAACAGTTTTATCGGCGCATTTAATTTGGACAGCGCTGACTATACAGCTTGTCCAACTTACCACCAATTAAGTGAACAATCACGGTTAAGACGAGTAAAGAGACGAGTACAAAAAAATGTAGCTTACAATGTCATTTAATTTTCAAACAGAATGAAATAATATACAGCACAACTCTGGCAATGCGCATCTTAGGGGACCAGATGGAAAAAAAAACATGGTCTCTTTGATAGAAAACATAATTCTGTGAGTAAAAACAGTTGATGAAAATTCTTAACTTCAACACAGGGTAATTTTTCTGCTTGCGTTATGTGTGACTTAAAACTATATTGCAGGGATTCCAGCGTATTGTTAAATGTTGAAGCCCTTCAAGCCAGTCATCTCGTAATCTCTAAGTTCTCCCATATCTGAATCCGAGGAATCCACTTGACTACTGGAACTGTCGTCTGCTACACTGACAACGCGGCGACCAGCAACAGGGTCTATGAAACGGTCCAAGTGCCACATTGACTCCTCTTCTAGTACGACTTGCTGTTCCATATCCCTCCAGCGTTAGGTATTAATATGTTATAAAGCTCCATATAATTGATCCAGTATACCTGATAGCTTAAATGTCTTGCTATTTACTGAAAATATTCAATAGCCTAGATCGCATAATTATTTCTCTATTAAAGACAATAAGTTTCGACAGACTTTGTTGTCACTAGCAGTTCGTAAAAATCTTTTGGTTATGAAACGTGTTCAGCCTTGCTATATCCTGCGACAAATCCTGAAATTGGATCCAGATCAGCTCAGTTGGGTACAAATTCGAGTGGTACGGTAGCAAGTGTAAAATGGTGCCATTTGTATTGTGTGCCCGATGCACTGAAAACTATTGTTTTCCATGTTTCTACGACGTTATTCACTCTGGTCCGTATGAGGCCACATCTGTATAAATAAAGGGTATCTGATTTTTCACTTTTGTCCCAAAATTTAATTTGTAGTGTTTTCTTGATTTAAATTATTTTTATGAACAGTGTTTTACAAAATATCGACAAATGAGAATTTGTATTTCTAACGAAATCTGGAATTTTGCATGTGATATATAATCAGAAACAGGAAGACTTGCTATTTTCGTAAAATATGATTATGATATATGTGTTACTTAGCATATATTTGATAATTTTTACATTTAGATGATGCAGGTATTCTTTGTTTTCTGATTCACAGGGAAAGAGTAAAACTGATGACTCTCAGTTTTCTTCAGGATTTATAGAGTAACTCACGCGAAAACTTATTCCATCACTAAGAAACGATGTATCGTTTTCCATTAAGTTAGTTGAGACGTGGATATGTACATGTGCCTAACGTTTCCATTCCACACCTACATATTTACTGCTGAAAATAGTATCTGAAAAATGCCAGAAATTTGGTTCAAAAATGGTTCAAATGGCTCTGAGCACTATGCGACGTAACTTCTGAGGTCTTCAGTCGCCTAGAACTTAGAACTAATTAAACCTAACTAACCTAAGGACATCACACACATCCATTCCCGAGGCAGGATTCGAACCTGCGACCGTAGCGGTAGCTCGGTTCCAGGCTCTAGCGCCTAGAACCGCACCGCAACTCCGTCCGGCTAGAAATTTGGTATCCATATGATAAAATCTATGGGCATGGAGTCCTTCACCCACATTCTCACTATACTTAAACTTATATTCAATACAGTTCGATTTCTTAGGTCCTGAGCAATTTTCATTAACTGTTGTCTGAAAATCATCTCAGTACCATTTACCACCTTCTACGATATTTCGATAGCGTGAAGTTTTATCTTCATGTGGCTACCAAGATGAAGGGAAGATGATAACACATTACGTTGTCAAAATATTGCAAGAAATCGGTGATGAATACTGCTGAATATCACAGAGTAGTTCAGAATCGTTCTACATCTGGAAAATTATACATCTCGTTATATGGCTCTACTTTGTTTTCACCAAAATTGTTCACGTTTCGAGGATACTGCGCTTAGTTGCGGATTGGGAGCGTCTAAGTAAATTTTTTTGGTACATTCAACACAGTATCTTCAAAATGACATGAATATTACAAATTCTGATCTCGTGTGGTGAAGGGAAGCTTTTTATCATTTAGCAGCATAATTATGGTCTGTTCAATGAATTCATTAGTTTCTGAGAAAATCAGACAGCCCGATCAATAGTTTGCTAGGTTGTCTTAATACGGGAGACGTCGCCTACATGTAAGGCGTAACTCATGGTTTTGATGTGTAATCTAGCGCATGCGATGTGTCGAAACTTATTTCAAGAGACATAATGTTATCTCTTACAGTACAAACTTAGGACTGAGAAAGTCAGGGGTACTGCGGAGAAAGGGTCTTTCATTTTATTTCAAGGCTGATATATCACAGAAAAAATAAAGAATAATTCTCAAAAAAAGTAAATTCAGCAGCTGTCAGTGCTGCTATTTAGTACGAACGAATATCTGTTTTGCTCCGCCACGTTCACGTACAGACAGCCGTTTATGTTTAAAACTACATTTAGCTTTCTCTATACATGGATGATTGCTGTTTTTAATTGTGGCGATAGCTACTAGGGCTGGTGGTGCCAAGCAGCAAAAAACTATGTAGAAATGCACAAATTTACTGCAGTTGGCCCTAAAAATTAATTCAACGTAAACAACATAGGAAGATTAGAACTGAGTTTGTTTTATGTTACTTACGCCGAACATCCTGTATAATTTTATAACACTACTGACTGCCTTTGAAGAAGTTCATATATCCCGAAATAATGAACAAGAGTAAATACCTTTTAGCATTTCGGATACGACATAGTAGACAATGCAGAATACTAAAACCACACACACACACACACACACACACACACACACACACACACAGACAGAGAGAGAGAGAGAGAGAGAGAGAGAGAGAGAGAGAGAGAGAGAGAGAGAGATCTAAATATTTCGGCCACACTGAAGTTTAACCACAAAGATGGAGCTTTACGAAGTCTGTCAAAGAAGTTGCACCTGGAGTGTACAAATATTTCAGTATTATACGTTGAATGAGTATTAATTATAACTAACATAAGCAATTAAAAACGTTTTATCCTTAGACTATTATGGGAACGTATATTAAATATTGTGAAAGACAAAAGACAAGCAAAAATAATTATGAGAGACAGCTCTCTATATTTGAATTTTATTTAAGTAGATGTTATGACCCCCAGCTGCCCGTTTTTATTAACTTTTTTCTATTGTATAAGAGACAAACGGTGGGATAAAATTTCATTTTTTGTAAGAATAATACTGCTTTAACATACAGAATTGCTTCGCAGCATGTCAATTTTCGACAATACGCCACAGGAAATCGCTAAAATAATTAGAAACTCTCATGCTTTGTTGCACTATTGCTAACAATGTTCGTCTATGAAGAAATCGAAGACAACGACTAAATTTTCATGTCTTCAGAAATCACTGAAGCAAAAGCGACGCCTATACGAAAGATTCCGAAGGAACATCTACCCAAAAACTCCTATCCACCTTTTCTTTCCCTGCTTTGTTAATTACAAATGGTTTTCTTGAAAGCCTGGGTGTGTGAAAACAGTGGGTTAGTTTATAAATAACTTTGTTACCAGTGACGGTTTTCTTTTATTTATGTTGTACACTACGCTTTTCGGAAAATGATTCCATTTTCAGGTGTGTATTTCTTTGTACTAGTCCATTCTCTCTTAATGTTTTCTATATGCGAGGATATGATTTGTTTTGTCGCCTTTACTGCAATATTTAAAAAAACGCGCGATTTTTTAGTTAGTTATCGACTTTTATATATAGTTGGTGCCGAAATTTGGAAACACTCGTACTTACAGTTTTCTTATGGACTAAATACATATAAAATCGATAACTAACTAAAAAATTGAGCTCTTTTATACACTACTGCCCATTAATATTGCTACACCAAGAAGTAACGCAGATGATAAACGGGTATTCATTGGACAAATATATTATACTAGAACTGACATGCGATTACATTTTCACGCAAATTGGGTGCATAGATCCTGAGAAATCAGTACCTTTGGCCGTAATAACGGCCTTGATACGCCTTGGCATTCAGTCAAACAGAGCTTGGATGGTGTGTACAGGTACAGCTGCCCATGCAGCTTCAACACAATACCCCAGTTCATCAAGAGTAGTGGCTGGCGTATTGTGACAAGCCAGTTGCTCGCCCACCATTGACCAGACGTTTTCAATTGGTGAGAGATCTGGAGAATGTGCTGGACAGGGCAGCAGTCGAACATTTTCTGTATCCAGAAAGGCGTGTACAGGACCTGCAACATGGGGTCGTGCATTATCCTGCTAAAATGTAGGGTTTCGCAGGGATCGAATGAAGGGTAGAGCCACGGGTCGTAGCACATCTGAAATCTAATGTCCACTGTTCAAAGTGCCGTCAATGCGAACAAGAGGTGACCGAGACGTGTAACCAATGGCACCCCATACCATCACGCTGGGTGATACGGCAGTATGGCAATGACGAATACATGCCTCCAATGTGTGTTCACCGCGATGTCGCCAAACACGGATGCGACCATCGTGATGCTGTAATCACAACCCGGATTCATCCGAAAAAACGACGTTTTGCCATTCGTGCACCCAGGGTCGTCGTTCAGTACACCATCGCAGGCACTCCTGTCTGTGATGCAGCGTCAGTGGTAACCGCAGCCATGGTCTCCGAGCTTGTAGTCCATGCTGCTGCAAACGTCGTCGAACTGTTCGTGCAGATGGTTGTTGACTTGCAAACGTCCCCATCTGTTGACTCAGGGATCGAGACGTGGCTGCACGATCCGTTATAGCCATGCGGATAAGATGCCTGTCATCTCGACTGCAAGTGACACGAGGCCGTTGGGGTCCAGCACGGCGTTCCGTATTACCCTCCTGAACCCACCGATTCCATATTCTGCTAACAGTCATTGGATCTCGAGCAACGTGAGCAGCAATGTCACGATACGATAAACCGCAATCGCGATGGACTACAATCCGACCTTTATCAAAGTCGGGAACGTAACGGTACGCATTTCTCCTCCTTACACGAAGCATCACAACAACGTTTCACCAGGCAACGCCGGTCAACTGCTGTTTGCGTATGAGAAATCGGTTGGAAACTTCCCCCATATCAGCACGTTGTAGGTGTCGCCACCGGCGCCAACCTTGTGTGAATGCTCTGAAAAGCTAATCATTTCGATATCACAGCATCTTCTTCCTGTCGGTTAATTTCCGCGTCTGTAGCACGTCATCTTCGTGGTGTAGCAATTTTAATGGCCAGTAGTGTATATTGCAATGGAGTCAACAAAATAAAGCTGTACCTCACACATCGAAAACATTTCAAAAAAATGGAATAGTAAAAAGAAATACACTCTTGGAAATGGGAATCATTTCCCGAAACGAGTCGTGTAAAAGCGTAAATAAAAGGAAACCGTGACTGGTAGCAGTAAGTTATTTACAAAAGAACTTCATTTCTGTTAGTAACAAAGTTTCTGCTTACTGATGGAAACGCTCTTTGTGTCGAACAGACGTATGAGACGGTTGACGTTGTCCGCAGGCGCACGACATGATCCTGAACGCTCTGGCGGCGGTCGGCGACTCGGCGCTGTTCAGCGGCAGCTGGGACAAGACGGTGAAGCGCTGGGACCTAGGCACGTTCGAGTGCACCGGCACCTGCGACGTCGGCGTCTGCGTCAGCTCGCTGGCCGTCGGCGACCAGGGACAGGTCTACGCCGCCGGCTCCAACGGACACATCTGCCGCATCGACAGCAAGTAGGCCGGCGTCCGCGCCGCCCGGCTATCGCCTCGCGGTTCAGCATCCACCGCGTTACTGTGTCGACAACAGCTGCTCCCGGTCCACATGGGTTCTATCCCGTGCCACCGGCGGACGATGCAGTATCGTAGTATTTAAGCAACTTTCATATAATAAAAATGACTCCAGGAACGGTTACTACTACCTGAGCAAGTAACAAGCAAGACTTTTGTAAAAGCGATGTCGTAATCTTGCAGAAAAGAAGCCGTTTCGCGTATTTTATCAGTCTATCATTACCATCGAAGCACACAACGAACTGCAAGTTGTCTCAAGTAACGATGTTCTTGAATGTGACAGTAATTTAGAAAGCTCAGATTTCTTCTCATTTGCAAACAGTAATATTTTTATGGAGTAGTTAATTTTATGAATATATGTATTACTGTAGACATATTGCAAACTAGCTATTGCTAGTTTTCGGCACCACTTAGTTATACTTAATGTAACACTAGTACATTTAAGCCACAATTAGCTGATATTTCACAGAACTCTGATATATTATTCTGCCTTAAAAGTTAGTGAATGATTTATTTCTGACACAATGTTTAACTGAAATTCTGTTTGTTCGTAATCTTCTGAAAGTAGTTTTCGAGTCCATTTCTAGCGACTGATGTTTGCAATGCACCCATGTAACAAGTCTTTAGCCACAACGTATACCCTGTTGTCAATTTTTCACTCATTGCTCCATATGCAGTTGAATCGCGACCCTTTCTTTCTCATCATAACTGACAATTTTTGACGAAAACAATCAAGTGTCATGTCTGTTAAAACATAAAATTTTCTAAGCACTCCAGCACAAGAGCCTATCTAGCTCTGGTTGTTCTCAGGACGCATGAGCTTTAACCGCGATAAGGAGAACACTGTCCACAACAAATTTAATAAATCGACGTAGTACTGGTTTGTTTAGCCACAGAGACATATATTGGACTTCTGAGCTCAAACTGGTTCCTGTTTCAGCAGCTGAGAAACACGTAAAGTAACGTAGAATAGGTATTTCTAAAAGCATGTGCTGAGACGTCTTCACATTAAAGTTTTCTTATTTCACCGTAATATTTGTAATGTAACGAACAACATATGATTATGTCATATTTAAAGTAACTGTTATAGAAAGTAAAACATGAAATAATCTGTTGCAGTAAGACTTAAACGTATCTTATCAGTGTTATTTACACGGAAAATATGTAACTAATTCCCCACTGCATGCGTCCTATCGGTATAAAATGTGTTCAATTAAGATTAGATAATACACTTCTAGTACAAAAGTAGTAGGGAAATACTTAGGGATCAAAACTGAAATCTTAACGTCTTATATTTAAATGTACCAATTTTATCCATATTTATTCTTTTTGCATTATTCACCCAGATAATTTAGATTTAAGTTTATCCTTATAATTACTAACGTAGTTCGGTTACTGTGAGTGTAACTATTCCAAACCTTTCTATTTGGCAATAACTAAAAATGTAAAACTTGACAACGAGCTTTGTACTTCACATAGTTACTATTATGTTTTCTGTACTGAAATGTCAGTACCATTTTACTATTCCTAAAATGATTGTAAAACATTTAAACTGGCTGAGAATAAATTATAAAAGTAGAACTGTGGTGTATAACAGTGTTTTCTTTTCCTTTGTTTTATTAAATCTACAGATAATCTTCCCTAACAGATGGACGCATCCGTCAGATTATAGCAACCACTGCTTTACTTTTTGTTACATTTACTCATTTTGTTTAAAGGAGGAAGTCAGTGAGCCTACTCTCGTGCCTTCTGGTCCATTCGTTTAGAGAGAACCGTTTCCCAAAAGGTAGTAGCGTAATTGACGTGCGTGATATGATTCACCTCATATCGGTGTTTATTGTAAGTTCCTACAGTCTTATATCCACACTTTGCGGTTTTTATTTGTTTTCTCCACACTACACATTCAACTGTCTAATCGGATGGCGGTAAATTTGGAAATTCGGCCAGTCACTTTGTTCGGTAATTTATTAAATCAATTTTCATAATCATAAGTACAGGCACGAACACACACTCACACACACACACATACACACAAACGAAGACGCAAACACAAACACAAAAGCGTTAATGTCAAATTCTGTACTGTCGTGCCAGTAAATTTCTTCTCACATTGCATAATGTTCTCTCTGTTTTCGTATTTAAAATTTATGTCAAATACTGTTCTCTCTTAGCAGTAAATTTCATCTCTCTCTCTCTCTCTCTCTCTCTCTCTCTCTCTCTCCCTCCCTCCCTCTCTGTTTTCCCACTCCAGCGATACTTAGAACAAAATACTATACTGTGTCCTCTCCTGCATCTTTTGTCTCTCTCTGATCTTGTAAAATACCATAACTCCGTGTTTGCAGTATATTACAGAGCGAATGGGAAAGAAAAGAAATTCAAATAAAAAATATTCTAGATATAAAATGTATTACGAAAAAAGATTGCATTGCAAAGATAGGTGCACACTTGCTTGACTATGCACATTTACATACAACATGAAATTTCAGAATTTAAATTGTATAATTTTTTAAGCTGATATTTATAACTTTTCCCACATATTTAATGGTTTTACATTTTTCACGTCTCAAAGATATTGTAGATATAAAGAATATTACATTCTGAAGAGGAGTTATATAAATACCTGGTTGATTGCAAACATTTACATACCTCATTCAGCATAGACTATTTATTACATCCACTCTACCTATTAAAAGGATATTCAGCATTTAATTTGTTCAGTGTCTTTACATTTTAATTATCTGAACAATTACGATGTGATATTTCTTGACCACAAAATAAATTATACTAATTTCCGATTTATTGAAAAACATACATAATACATGAGGTCAAATAGATTCAATATAGTGAGAACGTATTCTCCTGGTGGTTAATGTAGTCAGTCAGAAAGGAATATACGAATGTATATCAGTTACAAATGGTAGTAGTGATGTCAAGCTACAATCTACAATTACAGTTTACATGTACAAGCTACAATTTGCAGTAACATTTCACATTTTCTGGTATTTAACTTTGCAGATATTTACATTATTTACGTTTTTCAAGTATTTCTATTTACATTTTTCAGGGCCTTATAGATACATTTTTTGGGTGTTTACATCATTTACAACAATCTCAATCATCATCATTTTTCAAGCGGTAGTGTCCCAATCGAGTGTATTTTGGTCATTTGAAAGTTTATAAAATCCACTTCAGATAAACCCATTTCGTGTTTTTAATAGTAGAAACAATAGGTTGCTATGACTGAATAACGTACTGCGCAGTTGTTTTAGTTTCTGAATCTAACACCCATTGGCTGCAATCATAGGTGGTCAACTTCTTCAGACTGCTTGATATCTTTTTCTCTGCACATCATGCTTTCATTTTTGGTCTTGAGAGCACACATTTTTGCTCACGGGCCGATAAATTCTGTATGAGGTTCATCATAAGCTGTCTTTCACTAATCCAACCACTTTTTAAATTTCATCTCAAACCTCCTTTTTATTTACCTACAGAATATTGTAACTAATATTCGCAGGGAAATCCGAACTATCGAATCTTGTATGTACATCACTCTTGATATCCTTGTAGATATTCGGAGTTGTAATGTGACAGATTAAGCTCTCTGTGTCTGTGCAGCAGATTTTTACGTGTTGTGCCAGATACTTGTTTGATATTTATCCATTCTGGAAGACGATAAGATGTGCTTTCGAGATATCTAAAACGGCTACTCTGTTATAAAGGGTTTATCAAAGACTACAGTAAGCCTGCTCAGTAAAATGTCAGCTAGATTTTCGTTATAAAATTACGTTCTTTTGAAAATTTGAGCTGGCAGTTACTGCAGCTGCCCCCAACTCTGCTTTGTCAGGATATTGCTGGTCTTATGTCCCAGATATGTCGCACATGTAACATGGTTTTTCAGACACACACTGCTACTCATCAGCTTGAAAAGATTCTTCCCAAAATCGTACTTTTTGTGGCTACATCCACGGAGCTTGCCTAAATGATTAAATTCAATGAATTTTTTTTAAAACCAGTAAAGATGTCTGAATTGTTTCAAATTTCTGTAATGAATAACATAATTTTTCTTATCGTATAAGGTTGTAATTAGTTGTATTGGGTTTTTTAGTATCGGATTGCGGCTGTACCAGACATAAGAGCAACTCCGAATGTAAATCGTGAATCCTCTTGCAGTACTCAAGATTCGCTTCTAAATCGTGTCCTGTGTTGGAATCTCCTGGTAAGTTTTCACGTCAGTAGTTCCGCCACTCTCTTGAGGAAACAATTCAAAACTGGATTCCTAAAGGTACTGCCACATCGCCCAGATTTATAGGTTGTCCTCATGAATATGCGGCTATGTGACGTAAGCTGCACGAATGTCGTCGTCATAATCGTCCAACAACCTGTTGCTGACAACGGCACGTTTGCAAAAACAATGGACAATGCCGCATCTGTTGCCATGCTCAACAAGCTGAAGTTGTTGGATGTAAAATGAAATTCCTCTTCAGTAATTTTCAGCATAGCGTCCCATGACAAGGCAGGCAACGTAAAGCATTGTGCAGTGTCCAATTCATATGTCTTACGGAAAACTCCACAAACGTTTTCCAACGCATCGGCAAGGAGTAGCACGTCAATTTTTAAATAGAAATCAGAATAGTCTGCAAGTGTTTTACATTTAAATACATTCAGTATACAACCCGTTCTTTGGTACTTGATCTATTTTTATTGTTTGGCTTACTAGTTAACTTTTAAGCTTCTCAGTTTGGGATATTTGATAGTCAGTAAAAATGGATTCATTACCCATATATTCATACAGAAGAATACTCTTCGGGCTGACTAAATTAAACTCTCAGTCATTGGGAAAATATGTACTCATTATCATGATTTCATCAGATTTCGGGTGAGATACGCGCTTTTCAAGGGAACACATCAGGAAATTTAATGAATTGGTGAATTCGAAATTTGCGTTCCATATCTTCCCTAGGTGCATTGGTTTAATGCCAGCCATCGAGATCGAGGGGTAATGCCAGTCACTGTTCGGAGGCAGGGATCATTTCAAGCAGCAATTGGAAAAACATTCTTCAACTTTTTTCTGCTTTGTAATTCCATAGTATTTGACAAAATATTATGCGGGAAAACGTGTAAAGCAAAAATGTAATGATATTTACTGACAAGGCTACTGTATTTGACATAAAAATTTGTGTGTGTGTGTGTGCGTGTCTGTGTGATCATGAAAATTGTTTGGTGATTAATCGATTATCGCCATCTCGCGCATTGATTGGCTGAATCTTCAACTTCCCAATTTAGTGCTACATGCCATATTAATTTTTTTATTTCCCACTGTCCGCCGTTTTTAATTTTTAATTTACTGACATAATTAATTTTTAAATTGTCCCTTATCTGCCTTCTTTAAGTTTTAATTTTAAGACCAAATTCAATGATTTAAATTTCACACTATTAATTTTTTTTTAATTTCCCACAAACAAGAGTGTGGCTTGTGAGATAACAATGATGGCGTCATAGATAAGAATGCGCGATTTTTGAAATCATGAGTAGGTCACTGACCTGGGTTACTTGAAAACATCAATTTAGAGACAGTGATCCAGGTAGTACGCTTCAGTACTACTCAAACCGCTATTCAAGTTGTCGTGTAGAATCCATGAATCCGAACAACATACCATCAATCATCCACCCTATCCCGAACAGCAAGTGCAGGCATGTGTGACTACTATCGCAGATTCAAATTAACATATCATGCATCCAAATTGCAGACAAGTATACTATACGGAAGAATGGAAAAGAAACAGAGAACCTGGTAGATGACAATGAGTTTGGCTTTCACAAAGATAAAGATCCCAGAAAGGCATTTCTGACGCTGTTGACCTCGAAAAATCGTTCAGTAATGCACGATGGTACAAAACTTCAAAATTCTAAGAAAAATATGAGTGAGCGATACGGAAACACAGGCAATATTTGGAGAGCAACAATGATAGAAAAAGCAAGATTGTACGACTAAGGACGAAGTGTTCAGTTTAAGAAGTGGACAGGAATGTTTTCTTTGGCCTATGAACATACATCGAAGGAGCAATAACGGAAATAAAAGGAAGTTCAAAATTAATTGTTAAAGGATATTAATGATAAGATTCGCTGATGATACTGCTACCCTCACTGAAAACGGAGAAGAATAACAGGACCTCTAGAGTGGTATGAACAATCTAATGAGTACAGAATGTTAACTGAGAGTAAACCGAAGAAAGACGAAAGTAACAACGAGCACCAGAAACGAGGTCCCCCAATCTCTTAACATCAAAACTGGTGATCACGAAGTAGATAAAGATAAGGAATTCTGCTACTTAATGCATGACGGACGAAACAAGGAAAATATAAAATGCAGACTAGCACAAGCACAGAGGGTATTTCTGGCCGAAAGAAATCTATTAGTAAAATAGGTCATAATATGAGTAAGAAATTTCTGAGGCTGTACGTTTGGAGCACAAGTATGGTAGGGAATCACGGACCACATGAAAATGGAAAAGAAGACATTCGAGACGTGATGCTACAGAAGAATATTTGCAAGCAGGTGCACAAATGAAATAAGAAATAAGGAGGTTCTCCACAGAATGGATGACGAAAGGAACGTTTGGAGAACACTGACGAAGAAAAGGGAGGGGATGGTAGGACATATTTTGAAGAGGACATCAGGGAAAAAGTTCCATAATACTAGTGCTGTAGGGCAAGACAAAGATTGGAGTACATCCAACTGAAGAGCGACTGCTTATCAGGAGCACCTTTTCATGTACCACATGTCTGCAGTATGCATGCTATTAATCACTTGTTGGCAGAACACCACTCCGCGTGCCAGCTCGTCCGTTCTCGTGATGCATCTTCCTCAAATGCGAAAATGTAGGGATCTCTAACCGTGACGCTTAAAACTTTGACCAGACTCGGCCAATGGGAACACAAGGCGCGTATAAATTTGGTTTATCCAGAAGGTCACAAAGGAATCTTCGTTTCTCGTCTATTCTTCCGCCTGGGTAGCATGCCAGTAAAAGGCAGTAATTCAGACCTTTGTTCTGTGTGCTAGATGCAAGATTGAGACCACCACACTTCGGCGTAAGTGCTGAGATGCATATAACCGCTCGTACTGCATTTGATTTCATCCGAATGAGCTTCTTAAAATCACCAGGTTCTGACAAAGTTGCACTATTTCGCTTTGCTATTCATCTGAAAATTTCACGTGCTAAATGTGGGACTTTGATCACACACGTATTTGCTTTATAACATGTGGTGATCCGAATCTCTTTTATTGATAGGCATCTGTAACCTCAAATGGCACCTATGCAGCACTTTGAACTTTAACTGGTGTTTTGTATACTGGACAGAGTTAATTTTGTGTCGTAGTTTTAAGGTGCTGCATCGAATAGATTGAAAAATAGTCCATTCTGTATGTATATTTACGGTCAGTAGGGCTGAACTGTAAATTTAACTTCTTTGTCAATTTCGAGGGGTTTCAATTTGTCTATAGAGATTTATTATGTTACACTACTTACCTTCGTTTACCGGTTCTACCAAGTATAACATCCATGTTGGAATTTCGAAACTTGGTCCCATGCGACGAGGTATTTACTGAACATAGGTTGCAATTTGCTCAATGGGCGCTGATGACCACGCTGTTTAGCGCCCGTAAACTTCAAACACACACACACACGCGCGCGCGCGCGCGCAATTTGCTCAAGAGTCACATTGCACACGAGTACAACCTTAAAATTGACTGTTTTAAAGTTATTTTCAGCATTTGATATAATGTGAAGCTGGTGTAACACTCCGAGATCACTGGGCGGTGGCGACAACAAATTTGCAACTAATAACTTTACTCAACTGGAATTACGTTCGCTGTTTATGAGGTGGTGATAGGTGGCTGCTAATAAGATACATTACCGGAGTTAGTTAGTCCTATAAGGTACACCTAATCACTCTTTGAGTTAATGCAGATTGGTGTTTACAGTTACCACTACATATTCAATGTTCCAACAGTACTATGACCAAGCAACTTTCCCCTGTTGCTGAGCGTTGGGAAAATTTTGCAATATTCTTAACGCTAATCGAAAGTTAGATAATGTTGTCACTTAATCAAAGCAGTTGTTTGGTGGTATGTACTAGGGCATGAGCAGTGATCATATTCCTGTACGGATACTTGTTGTTAATTCAAAAAAGAATGGCATTTTCACAGCAAACAATTGGGGATGTAAGATGCAAGTTCTGCTCTGAGATAAAGAGGTTTGCACAGAAGAGCAATTCGAGGCGGGATGCGTTAGACTAGTCAGAGGACTGATGTCAAAAGAAATTTCTGTTACGAGTAAGAAAGCTGTAACTTACATTCGTATCGACAACAGTTCAGCATCATAGCCATTCTATAAAATGTGTGGAAACAAGACGATCATGTGTAATACTAAACTCTTAGCACAAAACGTAAACTAGTGCATCATACTAATGTCATGTGACAAATTTAGTTTGGTGTTTCGGCCCTTACCACCACCTCTCACGATGGTGTTTCTGACAATTACCGAAAAAATATGTATCATGCTGCGACTGCGACGGCGCGGTTATTCATTCTTCTTACGGAAAACTGCCCACTCACCTTTCGGGTACATCTTCACCTGCCGTTCAGTCTACAGGCGTGCCCTGTTACAAAACGATTAATAGTTCCGGACTGGATAATCTGTAGAAGAACCAGTCGCACTAAACGATACTGAAGAGTATATCACGTTTTCTAATATCAGGTTCACTGAGCTGTTAATTGAAAGGCGGTCTGTGAGTGAAATCTTCAATATATTGCTACTTCTTTTATGCAAAACGCAGTATCACACAATAAGTAATAGTAACAAGAAATACAGTAACAACTTCTGCAACACTGAACATTACAACAAACAAAATCAGGGGGTGCAACGATCACGCAGGACAACTAGCTGATTGAAACTGAAGCACAATCCAATTGGGATTGTTGTGGTGGTGGGATGAAAGTCTGACAATTTCAGGCCTTTGGTGCAGCTAAGGGTATCATGGAGCTGGTAGAATGTCGTGGGACCCCCCACCCCTTTCTGCTTTATCATAGCTGTCAATCCTAAAGTAAATCTGAAAAAAATAGAACAATTTTGCAAGGAGCAAAATTTAACAATCGCTAATACTTAGTTTAAGAATAATGAAAGAAAATTGTGTCTGTGGAAGAGACCTAGGGATACCGGAAGGCCTCAGATCGAGCATACAGGCCGTACAGAGGCCATGGCGAGTTTGGCCGCCGCCGCCAAGGACACAAGCACACAGGGGGCGCAAAAACTGGCTGACGAAAGTATATTAAAAAGTCTCGAAAGACAGTTTTAAAGTTAACCGGGAGAGGTACATCAGTTCAGTTGTCAACGTGCTCCTACCTTCTGTCTGCGAGAATAAGCTTTATCCCTCCGTCCGAGGCTAAACGAACGCCCTTGTCACAGTCGCATTTCGTCCAAGTAGCATCATAAAGAAATTACTATCGAATGGGCCTCGCATAGTTACACGACAATAGTGAGCTCTGTTAATACACCTGCCGCCTACACAAGCAGCTCACATTCAACAACTGAGTTTTCGATGCAACTTCGCTACGGTATTGCAGGACCTCAAAGGCTGGCGAGTAGGTGCTGAAGAAAATATCCTATTTGATAGGAGCCTTACGATTGTTATCGATTTCTGCCAACTAATGACTGATATGAAATTGTTTAAACTAGAGTGCTTCAAATTATTTGACAGAATAATAAGTGAAATGGGAAACAGATCTTATATGTAACATACCATTTCACCTAACTTTAATTTTCTGTCAGGAAATGAGAGCTCTTTATCTTATTTTGCAAAATATGCTTCAGACATTGATGTCAAATATAGCAGCAATATCGATACCGTTGTATTAGTTACGGAAACAGCGTTTTTCAAATTCCAGTAGAGAGCGCTGGTGAAGATCACTGATACAGCTTCCTATTTGGATAACTGGAAGCTTTTCTTTTTCAAAGTATGGGTTACGATATGCTTATCCAAATATGGACGTAGATTCGTAGCATTTATGATAACTCCACTGAACGGAGCATCTGGTCAGCGCAGCGGCAGCAAATTAAAGATGATAAAAAAACTTACCACCGAGTATAGGTGAAGTAGACTGTCAAATTCAGCTATATTTTACATAGAATACGACACAGCTACTCTATTTGACTTCAGGGGACACGCCCCTGAACGGGCTGCATTTAGCATTACTTCACCGTCATAGTGTAGCTGATCTATAAATGAGAGATAGCTCAAAATTCTTGCACAGTATTAGGGTCATTAGACAAAGCATTTCCAAAAAAATCATTGAGATATTTTTTATATTTTGGTACTGACAACAATATTTATAATAGTATAAAAAACGGAACACTATTTCATTGCAGTTCCATTTTCTTTGGAACCATTGACTGCACAGCTTGGAAAAAGAGTCAGAGTACAGACAACATTCATATAAGTGTTTTATACCTCCAGTTTCCTACCCTGATGCTGATCTTTGAAAAAGACAAGTAACTTATTTTACTACATCAAAAGTATTTAAAAATGTAGCTCATAGAACACCAACGTTATCATAATGTTATCAATGTTTCAGGGAAACCCTTTTGGACACAAGCCATGCTGTGGGGTTTCATATGTTGACACTCTGTGAAACCACGTTGCCCAAACAACTCTTTCATGTTCTCCAAATCCCCTACATTTCTCGTTATTGCTAGTCCATAATACTAAGTCAAAGAATCAATTTCGCTTTTTGTAAGTCGATCTGGACCACCTACGTGTTTTCCATCCGACAGCTTTTTTCCACTGAAGTCTTTACATAATTTTCTCAAGCGAGCTCCATTCTTTTTTGTACGTTCCCAACACATTCAAGCTCTTCTAACAGTGTTTCCCCATATGGTCTGTCATTAACAACGGTAGTGAGTCATTTACAGCCTCCATACCCAACGTAGTCTACATACCTCACACCATGACTGACCTCTGATCTTCTAAAAATGTTTAGAACTCCTTTCGTTTCCATCTTCTCACTTGGCCCATACAAATTCTTTACACAAACATGGGTGCCAATAAATTTGCTTGAACACCCCTGGCAGTGCTTTGTTAGACATTCATAATCTAGTATCTTACCAGTTTCAATAAATGTGGCAGTTACAACTGCATTCAGAGAAGTACGACCTCTCTTTTCCCAAGATCCAACAAATGCTGCTACAATGTCTGTATTCTTAGACAATGCTGCTGCTTCTTCTGTTGCTCTTTTCATTGAATGTTCACTTACACCACATAAAGCATTACGTATTAGTTTATTGTACCTGTTAAACCGCAGTGGCGGCCGAGGCAAATCCATCACTGCACACAAAGTGTGGCAGCTCTCCTTCCCCTTCCCCTTCCAATACATCGCATTGCAAAAGCAAGCTGAATATTTACACTGTAATGTCGACTATCAGTTACTGGCGATGTCATAGTATCACTGTGCAGCTCACACGAATTACAGGCAATCACTAACCGACTTGGAAGACCCTTCCTCGCTGAAATGTCCTCATAAACGTCAATACTATCTTCACAATTGCATTACTTACATTTCACAGCACTCTTCAATAGTCTTGACAGCACATTTAGGTTCACAATAACATTTCCGTCGTTATTGCTGCTCACATTAGTGCTAGGCTTGTTCTTATTACATTCAGAAAGCGAAAGCTTACGTCTAGAAGAACTGCCTGTAGACATAGTTTCTGTGGGCTACTTTTGAAGCAACTGATGTGTATTGTTTGGTTGTGTTTGGGACTGGTTGCCGCGAAACTTTCGTTTGGTGCTAAACTTCTTTATTCTCGGCATCTGTAGCACAAGAAAGACACACACAGAAACAAAACGACACACAATAACTATAAAACCACATGCATATGAAATTGCGAAATCACATATCCACAGATCTTTGTTTACCTTAAAATCATAGCCTTCTAGACATGCCTGAACTTTGGTTCCAGGAGTCAGTGCCATCTACAATACACCTGTGTTAATGATCCGTAAGTAACAAGGGAAAAAACGGAAGAACAAAATAATGCATCACGTATTCTGAAGCACTTCAAACTGATAGATGGGCGTGGCCCGTGTCAACATTACATTCAACCTCAATTTTCGAACGAACAGACAATGATTATGCCCATAAACTACACATTTTTTTAAATCAGCATGAAATGCTCTTATCTATAGACCAAGAAATTTTTTTTCAAGTTTTTGGTCATTTTTACGAGCATGTCCCCTTCAGTGACACAACCAATGCAATGAAATGGAAACTAAAATTGTAATAAAAACGTAATTCTTGAAAAGGAAGATGATCTCAACATGAATTTATAGCCTTTTTTACTTTTATTTTCAACTATTAATAATTTGTGAGGAGTAAATAAAATCTTATTTATTACAAATCATACTAAATTCAGTGTTCAGTAGCTGATATAGAAAATATATGTAGAATTTGTTTTAGAGTTTTTTAAGAAAGTTTATACAACTTGTAATTTATTTACACCAATGCCACATTTAAGTAGTTATGTCCACATTTTTCATCTCTTGTTATTGTTGTTGCTGTTATGCTCTTCAGCTGGGAGACTGATTTAACGCAGCTCTCCATGCGAGTCCACCCTGTGCAAGCCCCTTCAACTCTGCACTACTTCAGCAACACACGAAGGTAATCCCAAAAGTAAAGACTCCTATTTTTTTGTAAGTGCATAGACCTGTTTATTTCTACAATGGCTTACATCAGTTTACAGCTTGAACATTTAGCTATTTTTCGACATAATCACCATTTCTGTCGATGCATTTTTGTAGACGCTGTGGCAGGTTTTGTATGCCCATGTCATACCAGCTCGCCGCCATGCTGTTCAGAAAGTTATGAACGTCTTCTTTCACCTCGTCGTAGGAGCTGAATCGCTTTCCGGCCAAATGTTCTTTTAATCTAGGGAAGAGGTGATAGTCACTGGGCGCCAAGTCAGGACTATGGGGTGGATGGGTGGTTATGTTCCACTGAAACTGTTGCACGAGAGCAACGGTTTGCCAAGCGATGTGTGGGCGAACGTTGTCATGGAGAATGTGTACGCCCTTGGTGAACATTCCTCTTCTCCAGTTCTGAATTGCCCGTTTGAGTTTTGAGTCTCACAGTACCTGTCAGCGTTAATTGTGGTCCCAGTGGGCATAAAGTCGACCAACAATACCCCTTTCCGATCCCAAAAAACGGTTATGATGACTTTACCGGCAGACTGTGTTTGTTTGAATTTCCGCGGCTTTGGCATGATTGTTGCTTGGTGTCAGGTGTAAAGTGGTATGCCCAGGTTTGGTCACCCGTGACAATTGAGTCTAGAAAGTTGTCTTGATCGGCTGCAAGGCGCTGAAGAAATGCGCGGAAAGCATCAACTCGTTTCCGTATGTGGTCTTGTCAGCATGCGTGGCACCCACCCTGCGCACAACGTCCGGTAGTTCAATGCTTCCGTTAAAATTCTGTGAGCCGTGCTTCGGGAAACCTCAGGAACCAACGTGCAAACATCATCCAGAGCCGCCGATCTTCACGCATGCTTTGCTCAACATTCAACACTATCTCCTCAGAAATTGACGGTCTCCCGCTCCTTTGTTCGTCGTGAATTTAGGTCTGACCAGCTGAAAATTCTCTACAGCACTTACGATCATTTTTGATATCCATGCACGACTCACCATACACTTCCGTCAATTGGCGATGGATTTCAATCGGCGCAGTGAACTTTACGTTCAAAAACCGAGTAACTGAGCGCAATTCGCACTTGGCGGTAACACCCACCGGTGCTCCATTCTCAACGGCTGGCAAGCCAAGACTGAGCGCCTCGGCACGCTTTGCGCATGTTTACACACAGCGCGTGAAGCACTCTTCATAACAGTGTGACCAACTGTCAGACAAACAGAGTTACGTACTTATAAAAAAATGGGAGACCTTACTTTTGGGATTACCCTAGTATATCCATTTGAGCCTGTTTACTGTATTAAAGCCTTAGGCTCCCTCTTCAGTTTTTTATAGCCCCTCTCCAGCTGTCACATGTAAAAACTTACATTCTTTACCAAACTGATAATTCCTTCGTGCCTCAGAATGTGTCCTACCAATCGATTCCTTCATTTACACAAGTTGTGCCTATATTTCCTTTTTTCCCAACTGATACAGTATCTCCTCATTTGTAATTCGACCTACCCATCTAATATTCAACATTCTTCTCTGTTGCTGTTTTTTTCTAATTTCTGCCGCTTCTTTATAACAGAATCCCAATATGATGGTGTTTGAGCCAAAATTCTTGTCTTTTCATATTGTATTTTATAACGTCCCTAGCTTTTACAGGAAATTTACCCAAATTAATATAACTGTGCCAGACACCTCTGGATAATATAACGACAACCATACAGAGATCATACTTGGTAATTAGTATAAATAGTCGTGACACAAGGGGACCATTTTCTTTTCTTTTTTGCTGTGCTCTTTTGCTGTTTTCTTTTTGCCATTGTGCTTGCCTCTCTCAGTCAGCTTGATTCATGTTACGATATTAATTCTGCGAATTCGATGAATGGCCATAGGAGACCTTTCTTGGCCTGTTACTTAATTATTTACAGCTGGAAATATTATTAGCAATCGGAGTATCAAGTGGGTAAATTTGAATATCGCGCCTTTCTGGTAAAGGATCTTTTGTTTTAAATACTAAGCTGTGTGGAATAGTGTAAGTTGACTTTTATTTCTTTAATATATACTACTAAAATTTAACCGTATTACATTTATAAACCTGTCCGTCCTTTAGAGATTCAGAATTTTGCATTTTTTCTTAAATACGGAAGCATTTCTTTTGTTTATTATATTTTGCGTGTGTCATTTCATGCGCCGTAGTGTTTTGTTTGTGAAACACCATACAACCTGCATCATTTTTATATTACAAAGTCCAGTAATCAGTTTAATACTAATTTCCGCAAAGAGACGTATTTATATTCACGGTAAGTAGCAAATTTTACCAAAAGAGTTGCTCTTTAAGCCAAAACTGTGAGCCGTTGCTACTTTCAGAAGTAACTTTCGTAAAACCTCTGAATTAAGTCAGTCATTTAATGAAAGAGGCCCCACTTTCTTTTAACGTTGAAGCCATTGCTTTTCATTTTAATATAAAAATAGTTCGCAATCCAAAATTGCCTTTCATATTAATTTCAAGTAAAATAATTAAATATAAAATAACGGGCGGTGACGTTAAAATTTTATGCTCGTTTTCTAGGCAATGTTCAGCCACGGTCGACTTCTCAAGTTCTGTTTGTTTAATTTGTCGTGAAATCTCTGCGCAACGCCCTGCAAAAGTTCGAATAGTTGGACCTATGTAAATGCTACCATATTCACAGTGGATGCCACACACGTCAGGAACTCAAAGACCTGTCTTCTGTCTTTTTACAGGGCGTAGCATATCTCTCGTCTTTGAGACGTGCCGCAACACTGGTACCAGTCCATGTCCTAGTGTTACGAGTTGTTTTGAATACAGTGCAGTGCTCTCCATAATTTCCGGATTACGTCTGTTCAATACTGTTGTTATAAACATCGTGGTTTTTAGAGTTTTCATTCGTTTCGAGTGTACTGTGAATAAAAACTACGTTAAGAGAAAATCAGTTTTGTCTATTGCGACCATATGGATTATATGGTAATGTGTATTTGGTGTGGATGATAAATAAAACACAATCCCTCTCATCAACTAGCCGAAAATCAAAATTCTAAACTGTTCACAAATTGTATATCAGCTCGGAGCCCCAACGTGCTACTGTACGAAAAGATTTACCCACACACTTCATACCACAGACTCTTTAATTGGCCCCTGTGAATGTGCTTGGACTTATAAGTTTGGCTTCGTTTCGTCAATGGGGAGCCAACTCACATTCATCGCAATGTATCCAGCACTCCACAAAAGCATTTAATACAAATGCAGGCAAGATTTTCTATGCAAAAATCAAGTTCACACTCATATTTTTTGAAGTTTCACAAGTTCTAGTTTATTTCCAATAAGAACATAGAAAAATCGAAAGTCACAGTACGCAATAAATCAATTTAAGTGCCTGACCGAGTTTCTTAAGAGCTTCGAGACGGTTGAATAAACCACGATTAATTGCGTGGGTTATCTTTAGAAAACCGTTCAAGTGCCATTGTATCTCAAACTATAAATTCTGCAATGGCTACACACTGATACCTTCTAAGTGCGCCTTGTATCAGATGCAACCACAAAAATAACAAGTCCGTCAGCTGTCGAAAAAATTCGATGTCCGAAAAAAGGAACTAGCGGCTGTTTCATCACTCATCAGATAAAACTTTCTCAAAACACAGATTAACACAGCCAGAGTGGTACCAACGGCATCCGAACACAGACTCTGCTCCAAATTGCCGCACATCATTCAGGAAACCTCAGTCAAGTACGACTGAAATCTGTTAAACTACCGAACATGAAAATTATTGAAATTCTTAATTTTAACTGTTATATGCGTACGATACAACAAATCACAGGGAATTTTCTTTTATCTGCCATAGTTTATTTATAAACAATAATTCCTATGATTCCTTCCGTTTTCGTGTGTACAAGTGTAAATATTAACAAAGAGTTTAAATTGCACATTAAATAATTTCCTGTATATCAAAATTTTACAGTAGTGCCGCTACTTCTAACATTTCTCGATTTATTTAGTAAGAAAAGCTGTTTTTGACTGCGCGAAATCCAGTTTTCGGCCTCTCACTTAAATACGTGGATAATTTCAGTAAATCTACTGTCGTAGTCCGATACGTTCTACTAGATGTATCCGTAGATATCTCATTTGTTGCAATCGCCAAGATATTTACTTTTCCAATTCATAAAATATTTATAACATTTGACGTACAGTAACTTATAAATTAATGCAAATATCGAAGGAGGGTCTTACCACGATTCAAATGGGCCTACTGGCTCTTCAGTGACACATGTTGTTCAATATTTATTAACTTTGGGGCAAATTTTAATTTTACACTGGGCGCAACATCTGTAGAGTACAGTGCTGATTTCAGCTGTCAACACGAATCTGACCCGATCTTAGGCTCGGTGCAAACTGAGACGCGTATAGCACATGTGACGTGATACGACACTACAGAGTGATACGCACGTGCCGCACGAGTCGCGCGGGTCCAGCGCATATTGCGACACTGGACTCGCATTCGGAAGGACGACGGTTCAATCCCGCCTCCGGCCATCCTGCTTTAGGTTTTCCGTGATTTCCCTAAATCGCTCCAGGCAAATGCCGAGATGGTTCCTTTGAAAGGGCACGACCGAATTTCTTCCCCATCCTTTTAGCGTTATATGACAGCTTCGTGGCGAAGTGACCATCATCTCGCTAATAACCATTCTTATTGTGATGTACACATTTTAGTAAGACTCTACGCAAAACTCAAAAAGTTTGCAACGAATATTAGGGATCGCTATGATTTTGCGTTTGGTGCGTATTACACCATGTGTTGCTGCATATGAAATTCAGCTAACATGTTGAATTTTTTTTTAGGCTTGGGAGGAAGTCTCTATCTGCGTCCGATCTCGAGAAAATGGATCGTATGTAGCGCGCACAATTCCGATCTCACGCCCGCGAGAATGAAATACTCGCAACATATCTCATATCTCCTAAACTGCTCGTGACATCGAAACGAAAGTTTGCTGGATGATAGCACACAAGGAGGAGAGTGTTTTGCCAGTTCTTAAACACACGGAACTTTCTTATCTATGGCGATATATCAGTACTTATATTTCCCTTTTTATTTATTTCGCTCCGGTGACTGTATTTTTTTTTAAGATTTATCGACAGCTAGCGAAACAAGAGCAGAAAGTATGAAAATAAACATGAAATTTCTTCTTTTATGTTACTGCAAACCGACACTATGAGGTTTTTCGTAAGCTATTGAGCTCTGTGATTGCCAATTACTTGTTTAATGAAGCACTCCGTTTCGGAATTCTGCCGCAGTAGCTGCTGTGACATGAGTTTGGCAAATTACACTGTGACAAAGGAAGTACAATTAAACCAGTGACCATCGTATTTTTAACACTGAGCGACTGGAATGGAAACTTACCAAAGGATTTCATTCCTTCTCTTCATCTGAGCGGTATTAAAATAATGACGAGCGTTCCTTCAGGCGGAATGATAGGCACATGCTGGTTACTCACCTACGGCTTGCCAAACTGACAGTGTGTGATCGCGAATAAAATAGTTGTTATTGAGAAAAATAAACAATTGATCTGTCGCACAACACAATGGTCAGTATATTGTCAGCAGCGGAGGATAATGTGCGCGACAGGAAAGCAGAAGCTAGCCGTGTGTGCCTTGTGAATTGCAGTTCGAAAAAAATTGTCATGAAAGTAGGTCTGCCTTTGTCAGCAGTACATTTCAACAAATTAAACATATCTGATCATGACTCACTTTTAGGATATTCCTACTTTCGTAATAATAGCGACAATTTTCTTCATTTGTGTAGCCTGTTATATAATTAGTTTATTAATGCAGATAATGTGCATGCAACTACTGAAGTACTTTTTCTTAAAACGGTGAACCAATTAAAACATTGTTATTTATGACTGCTTTTCGATTGTTACTTGCTTGCAGTGGAAATGTGATGTTAACATGAATGTAGTATGGTGTGTCGTATTACATTATTACATCCATATACAAGTAATCACAGTGAGAGTTTTATACTTCAGATCTTGGACGCCTTTTACCAGGAGCACAAAGGGATCACACTTTTGGAGATTATCCCGTTAAAATTTTTTGTAACAGATCGTACAGATACGCCAATATACTAGGCAGAGAGAAGATAACCTTATTTTACTTTCCTGCCTTGCTTCTTAATCACATGATTTTATAATATTCCTTGCTTCCTTATTCACTATCCTCTGTCCCTTCTTGCGATCTGAAAACATCACAGACGCATATGATACAATTCCAGCGGCCAATGGCTCGCCATTTACTAAAGTATGCATTTTTTTTGACAGAAGAAAAACAAAACAAAACTATTTAGATATAAATAACAGAAAAGTATAGTGTACTAATGAAGAAATCTGGAGCGTTTAAATAGCGAAAAACGAAACACTACCGAAAGGCAATAAAATTTAGTATACAGTGAGGCAAAATTTATCGTATGGGCAATACTACCACTGCTCATATGCGCCGTTCCGATGTGAGCATATGGCCAGGCTACTTTTTCGCTCCCCTCCTCAAATTTCCCACAGTGCTAGCGAGGCATGCGCGAAACGTGGAGCGAGAAGCTGTGCCACAACCGCAACACCGCGCCACCTGGCGCAGGCGCGTGTCGCGTCCCAGTCGCGTCGCGTCGTAATTTGCGCTGATCCATTTGAACCTGTGTAGTTACAAAAATGCGCGCTGCGCTGCGTCGCGCCACACGCGCTATACGCGTCTCAATTTGCGCCTAGATTTAGCCGCCGCCTGTGCTTCCTCGGTCGCGTGTTTATGACTGAATAAAATGCCTCTTTCCTTTAGAATAGGCCGTCATGTTACAGTATACAAGCTAGAGTCAACTTCCGCTCGCCTTCTAATCCTTACGTGTTCTTTTAATACACTACAGTACTAAAAACTGAACTTCGTCCGAAAAAGCCTCGAAGGCACAACGGCACCGACCGACCGCCATTAGGCGTGACTGCATGCAGATTTGGAGGGTTATGTGGTCAGCACAGCGCACTCACACCTGTTGTCAATTTTCGTGACCAGAGTTGTTACTTCTCAGTCAAGTAGCCCCTCAATTGGTCTCACAAGGGCTGAGTGCCCCCTGCTTGCCAACAGCGCTCGGGAGAACCGGACAGTGACCCATCACATGGTAGCCAAGTCGAACAGCGCTTTACTTTCGTGATGTTTTGGGAATCGTGTTACCACTGCTGCAAGCCCGTTGGCATGCATTGCAGTGCTTTTTCCCGATACCGTCGGTTTAAGAGTTTGTTGGAAACTATAGGGTTTTTATAGTTTGCATTCAATTCGTGTCTTGTACCACCTACGTTCAAGGACCATCGATAGTGTTATTCTGAGTCTACCTACCACCTCGAAGTTAGCTGCACAACTCACCGAAAGATAAGTTTTTACTGATTATTACTTTATTACAGTTTAAATGTGTTGTACTGTTTTTCGTCTGCTGTAAGAGTAGCGTCATGTGTGACAAATGTGAATGTCGCCGTAGGTGAATTGGTGTGGGAGAAACATGTTAGGACTGTGGGTTGATGTTTCACTGGGGAGAATGCATCGGGGAAGCTAAAAACAGAGTCAGATGAGGCTCCTCCATGGAACTGTAGATTATGTAGTCGAGGAAAGAAAATCGCGGAACGGGGAAGATTATTTGTGTTCTTTTGGCAGAATTAGAAATGGCATACTTCTGATCAGAAATATCGAAGAGAGAAAGAGAATAGGAGCTGGGAGAAGGTGACAAGTAGTAGGCAAAAGGAGAAAACCTCAGGAATCACCTTTAAAATTCCTGTTAGCAATCAGCCTGACATATTACCTGTTTTTAGCTTACTAGAGTGCAGCAGACCCGTAGGAATGAATATAAGGCTACGTCGGTAGAAAAGTCAAATAGAGAGAAAAAGAGTCTTGCTACTAGGGAGCAGAAACAGCAGACAGCGCTCATGCTGAAACATTTAATGTGTATCCACTTGCTAATTGACTGTTTGATCATGATGCAACTTAATATAAATAAAGAATATTGCTTCTTACAGCCCTAAGGCAAGATCATACAACGCAGTAGGGTCTATGACAACAGAATACAATGCTTTAACAGTAACTTTAAAGCGGTTCTATGGGATGATTTATGGTTGAAAGAGATGCTAAGGTGTAATTCAGTTTATTCCATAGTAAATGTGTCAATATTCAAAAGTGCTTTCCTAAAAACCATGTAAGTTATGGGTTACTAAGAGAATTAAAGTCTCGCGTAAGAGGAAAACGGAAATTAAACGAAATGCCACAGTAAGACAAGATCCGACATAGCTTGGATAATACAAAAAAACGTAGTATTTTATCGAAAGCCATTAAAATGTCCAGAAGTACGCTTGCCCTGACAAAAATAAATAATGCAGATAATAAGATTAGAACTATATGGGACATTGTCAAATGGAAGACAGGAGAGACAGCCAGTGTACAAGATACAATAACAACTAAACTAAATAACAATGTTGTGACTGATAACTCACAAGCTGCGAATACTTTTAACAAACACTTTCTAAATGTAGCAGTAAAAATAGGATTAAATTGTTCAGTTGAAAAATCAAGAGAATGTATTAATAATGTCATCCCACATAATTTTAAGCAACTAGAATTAGCACCAACACCCTTCACTGAACTTTAATGCATTATAAAAATTCTGAAAAAATAACTCATGTGGAGTTGATGAAATTTCAAACAGGATTCTCAAAAGTTGTTCCAGTTTAATAATTTATGTCCTTAGTGATCTATGTCATGCATCGCTGGCACAGATAATTTTTCCAGACAGGTGAAAATATTTAACTGCTGTGCTACTTCATAAGAAAGGTCACAAGACAGTCTTAAACAATTATCATCCTCTTTCCTCACTGACATATTTTTCCAAAACATTCGAAAAAGTAATGTACTCTAGAGTAGTCGCAACTTGAGTGCAAACAATTTACTTAGCATAACACAGTTTGGATACTGGAAGGTTTGCTCGACTGAGAATGCTGTTTACATATTCAGTCATCAAATAGTACAGGTGTTATAGAATACAATATCACCAGTTAGTATTTTTTGTGGTCTTTCCAGGGGTTTGATTGTGTAGATCATGTTACCCTTTTAGAGAAACGCAATTTTTATGGAATTGATGGCTTGACGCACAGCTGGTTTGAAGCACACTTAAGAAACAGAATGCAAAATGTTGTGCTGAATAAAGCTTAGAACATTATAGTGACTAGGGAGAAATAATAAAGGAAATCCCACAGGTTTCACTTTTGGATCCAAATCTATATCTGAATGACCTTCCATTTAATATTCAACAAGCAGAATTGGCTCGTTTTGCACACGATATTAGTGTTTCAATAAATACTATTAGACATAAAGCAACAAAAGATATGGTGAATGATATTGTCCAAGTAATTATGAAAGGGTTCTCAGAAAATTGGCTCTCCATAAATTTAAATGAAACACACTATACACAGTTCTGTACAACAAATAGAGACATCATAACAGTTGATGTCGCTCGTGAGCGGTACTCAGTAAATAGGATAGAATACTCCAGATTTTTGGGTGTAGATATTGATGAAAACTTGAACTTCAAGAAGCATATTACTGAGCTTTCCAAACAAGTGAGTTCAGCTACTCTTGCACTTCGTATAATCTTGGAAAGAACTGAATTAACCTCCTGACATATTTTGCATATTTCCACGCGATACCGTTTCACGGAATAATTTTATGGGATAACTCACAGCTCAGAAAGAAAGTAGAGATGGCAAGTAGTAAGAATAATATGTGGTGTTTACCCATGAACAGCATGTAGGTACCTCTTCAAGTAGCTAGGCATTTTAGCTGCGTCGTCACAATACATATATTCGCTAATTAAATTCGTCGTAAACAATACATCACAATTTGCGAAGAATAGCAATGTCTGTACCTACAATGTAAGGGGTAAAAAATTACCTTTATTACTCACTGTCAAAGCTATCAGTGCCTCAGAAAATTGTTCAATACGCAGCAACAAAACTTTTTAATAGATTGCCCAATAACACAAAATGTCTGGCAGGCAGCGAATGAACTTTTAAATATATTTTAAAATCATTTGTCCTGGAGAACTTCTTCTTTCTCACTGACAAATTTTACTTCAAAACTGACAGCCCTTAAAAAATCAAGTGTACTTCCGTGAGTAGAACTAAAAATAGTAATGTTTTCATCAATGTTAACAGTAATCGTGTTACTAACTAACTAGCTAAACTCAGAACATGTCATATCTTGCTAGCAATTGCTCCACTTTGTGAAAGGAATACAGTTGGATTGGTCTCTTTCGCCGGCATCTTTTATCAGTGGCACCTGAAAGCTTTTGTAATTTCTCCATTGATGGAATCATTTTCTCTGAACACTTGCTTCAAATGAAACTTCCTGCCAGATTAAAACTGTGTGCCGCACCGAGACTCAAACTCGGGACCTTTGCCTTTGGCGGGCAAGTGCTCTACCAACTGAGCTACCCAAGCACGACTCACGCCCCGTCCTTACAGCCTTACTTTTGCCAGTACCTCATCTACTACCTTCCAAACTTTACAAAAGTTCTCCTGCAAACCTTGCAGAACTAGCACTCCTGAAAGAAAGAATATTGCGGAGACATGGCTTAGCCACAGCCTGGGGGATGTTTCCAGAATACTGCTTCAAATGCTGAAATTCAGACTCTAGATGATCTTCGTCAGAAAGAGTCTTTGCCCTGTGAACTAAGGTGTTCAGGACCGTTTTCTTGCGTACAGGATGGGGAAACTGCTAACGTTGAAGTACCGGTCAGTGAGCGTAGATTTCCTATACACTCAATTACCGAATCGAGCTCCTGCCTTGCGTTCAACAAAATGATCCCGAAAACGGAAGCTTGCCGTTCCGAGAGTAAATTTAAGTTGGGCCGACGAAACGCTGCAATACATTTTCACCAGGAGGTCACACCAGGAAGAGAAAGCCAAGGCGGAGGCTTGACGCTTGTAGGGACGTGGGAGAGGCGGTTTCATACGTGGCAGCAGCTCCTCGAGCCCTCTGACACTACGCGGTCCCGCGGCGGGACGGAGCTGCTAGGAATTGTTCAACTTGCCCTCCGCGCATGTCACTCTGACCCTCTTTGAAAGGTTGCAGATGTTGTGATTGCATCCATATAAGCAGAACATAGTGCCGGTCCCTGCAGTCAGTAATTTTAGCTCCTGGCGATGATGACGAAAGTAGCTATTTGAAGCTGGAGTGTTTTATTCGAAGTGACGTGGCTCGTAAACCGAGAAGATTTTATTAAAGAATGCCTCAGCGAAAGACTCCGAGAAGATACTATTTTAGTGTGTCATTTGGTAATCTAATTACCCCAGTACCACCGGATTTAATTTGGCTACATTTCATTAACGTTGGTTTACTTTTCTCACGACCATATAACCTCTTTTCAAGACTGTCCATTTCATTCAGCTGCTTCTCCTTCAGCCTTAATTACGTTTCCAAATATCTCCTTCGTCTCTCCTGCAGCTTGCTCAATGTACCCATGGTTCTAAAGAATTTCTATTATCTCATTGTACGTCTTTCAGTCTCTTAATCATCTGTGGTGTTAGTACGCATTTAAAATATCATTACTGTTGTGGCGTTGAATTGCGTCTGTCTTGGCTATGACAATGTTAATGACTGTTTAAAGATGGAGTTGAGCTTTGCGATACTTCTGCATTCATTCATTCAATAATAATAAACACTTGCTGAGTGGTTAAGATATGTGTTCTTCGTTTAATATAAGCTGCGGAAGAACTGCCAAACATATGCAATTGCAAACAAGTCCCTACCACATAAGAGATAATGTACTATCATTGTACAAAATTGAATTTTGGTACAGAATATTGAAGTAATCTGTTGTGAGGGTAATTTCCAAGGACGATTGCCTATCGAAGTCGCGGGGTCCAAACGATACATATGGAACGCACGATCGTAAATCGATCACGCGACTCCGGTGGCGAGCGTTATTAGTATGTCTACGGTGGTCATTACAGCAACGACAAAAGAAGAGCGTTACAAGAATACTTGTAATTACAAAGGAGACCACTTATCTTACTCGTCGTCGGTGTTGCCGTAATGTGAAAGTCTATTACGCTGGTATGGATGGATAATTTGGTAGTGTCGGCACCGCGGTCTAAGGCGATGCAATGATGGACTGTGCGGCTGGTACCGGCGGAGGTTCGAGTCCTCCCTCTGGCATGGGTGTGTGTGTTTGTCGTTAGGATAATTTAAGTTAAGTAGTGTCTAAGCTTAGGGACTGATGACTTTAGCAGTTAACTCCTATAAGATTTCACACACATTTGTAGAATCGAACCATGTATTATTCCTGATACTCGTTCGTTTTCCACACTGCCCGCAATTAATCTGTAACGGTATGTCAGCATCTAAACTGTTCTTACGAAGTTTTACACACTTCGTACCACCACAGTCTACACAGTCCCTCCTTTCCTCGTCCTGTAGCACCCTATATTTGCGACAAAAAGTCGAACAATTTTCTACTCTGGATAATCATGAAATTAGATTGTCCCATGTGAGAGAATCCTCCAAAGAAACGTCAAGAACACCAGGCATCCTACTCACTACCGACATAAATCATACGGGTTTCCATAGCAACACACAAATAATTTGCGGAGGTATGTAATTTAGAGCAACTAAGGGAACGACGGAAAATAGATAAAAATGGCGCTCACAAATAATTGATCATAACGCCCGCCACCAGAGTCTCATGATCGATTTACGATCGCACGTTCGATATGTATCGTTTGGATCACGTAACTTCGATAGGCAATGATACTTGGACATTACCGTTATGAGATTATAGCAAGTGATTCTTTTGGAGTGATTCTTTTGGAGTGATCGGTTTTCTGAATTTTGTTGAGTACATAATGAGATAGGGTACAATTAAGAACACTAATTAATTGAATTTATTAACTGTAAAACAAGAAAACATGATTAATCTGTTGTCTCTGCTATTGTAGGAAGTGGATAATGCAAAGGTAGTTCTTTATATTACAAACACAGACACTTACAGTCGCTTGGGAAAAGCTCACACACTTTTGTTGAAAGTGTTTACAGGCTGGCGAAAGGAGATATTTAACGTCCTCTATTGCATTTAAAATTGTTTGTCTAATTAAATTCTGTCCCTAGTTCACTGACCAGTCGCTTCTAGTAACTGATAATTGTGGCACAGGCGCCGACAGCACTCTTCCAAGGTTCGTCGTGTCTCTTTCCTAGAACTCTGTAAGAGCCAACTTATGAATGTAAATGTCGTGTGACTAGGGCCTCCCGTCGGGTAGACCGTTCGCCGGTAGCAAGTCTTTCGATATGACGCCACTTCGGCGGCTTGCGCGTCGATGGGGATGAAATGATTATGATTAGGGCAACACAACACGCAGTCCCTGAGCGAAGAAAATCTCCGACCCAGCCGGGAATCGAAGCCGGACACTTAGCATTAACATTCTGTCGCGGTGACCACTCAGCTGTCGGATCGTACAGCTAACTTATAAAGAGGCGTTAATAAATACAAGTAGTTCCGCTGAAAGCGTGGCCATTATCGGCGGTCTCTGTCTCCATATGTAGCGCCACCCGTTCCGACTAGAGGTCAGCCTTGAGTTACCATACTCGGCTGACTTTGGTGCGACGTGATGGCAGCGTCGTGTGCACTCGTCGTTATCATTCTCAGTCCCTCGTGATTGAAAACGGGAAACAATATTTCATCAAGAAAATAAAGGAAGACTTCATCTTTGTTTCGCATGATTTCGCGGTATAGTTAACCACATACTCTGCTGTAATGGCAACAGTCATTAACATATAATCTCGGGATAACACAGACGAGTTTAAAACTACCTCCCTGATACACTCGTCCTGACAAACATACGTATAGCAGGAAATATGGGCAGAACTTGGCATGGAAACTTAGTAGGGCAATGTATAATTTTTACAATTATACAATAAATGCTTCGCCAACACAAACTGCCTCAGACAAATGATGGTAAACAGTCTGGATGACTGCTTTGTACTAGTATAACTGAAGTGTCGAAGATTTCCATGTTTTCAATTTGAGACCTTTGTTTTGAGTACCACGGATTGGTAGAATTCAGATGTTTGTTGATGACTTACCCTCTGATGCTGCCGTTGCTCCTCGCTTTTGCAGCATTTAACGGGCTTCTTAAGATTTTCCTGAGTGTGGACAGAAACATTCGTGTTTCTCGCCAGTTATCTCATCTCAAACTGATGCTAGGCAATGGCATGAGCCGCTGCGGAGACCTTTCCATTGTTGAGATCTCAGGAACAACGCTGTTTGCTCTAAGGGCCAGCCAGGTGCGACTAAAGTGCGGCAGCAGCAAACGGCGTCGAAGCGGCACGCGGAATTAGCGTTCCCATTTGAAATGGTAACTGCCAGCGGTAAACAGTGATGGACAGAACAGGGCCATGGCGGGTGAACAATTGAAATGCGATTGGCAGCTGTCACTCAGGCAGAGGTAAGCACACCAGTTTGGCTTGGAACGGCGAGTTAAAATATGACGAATATCAAGCAAGAAGATGTGTTTTTGAGTTTTAAATCATAAGAATCTTATAAACAGAAGGAACTGCTATTGCAATTGTTTTTTCAGCATACGTGTAGTAACGTAGGGATTAGCATTATCGTGTTTGCAACAGTGCAGTTCGTATCCTCAAACCCAGCACGGTGCTGTCACATTTTCACGACTTCTTGTCTCCCTGGTACTGAACTGGTAGAAATCGCTGGAACTAACATGCTGACTCCTCTCGCTGCCAACTTTCGTTAAGAAATGATGCTGTGTGCAATAAACCTGAAACTGTACTAGTTATTGTTTCTTGCTGTGTTCCATTTCGGTGATAAGTAATTTATAGCAGCATTTATACACGACTTCATCCGTAATTGTGCAACCACTGATCTGAGGCAATAATTTGAAAAATGGTTCAAATGGCTCTAAGCATTATGGGACTTAACATCTGAGGTCATCAGTCCCCTAGACTTACAATTAAGACTAATTAAACCTAACTAACCTATGGATATCACACACATGCATGCCCGAGGTAGGATTTGAGCCTGCGACAGTAGCAGCAGCGTGGTTCCGGTGTGAAGCGCCTACAACCGCTCGGTCAAAGAGGCCGGCGATGCAATAAGTATTAATTGTTCAGTCTCAGATGATTTATCAAACGGTGGGTGTTGGGTACACCTGTTTCAATAGAAATCGAAAGAACGCGTGTATGACTTCGGGTTAATATTCACGTAATTCCAGTCCCCACCAACCTTAGCTTTCAATATTGTGTGGAAAGAATATCTTCATGCAGCGTATCAATAAACTGAAACCATGTTTCTGTTTTCTTTACTTTATGTGCTAGTCTGCCTTTGTTAATGAGCATGTGGGAGCGCGAAGAGATGCAAAATAGGTCCGCAGCTCGTGGTCGTGCGGTAGCGTTCTCGCTTCCCACGCCCGGGTTCCCGGGTTCGATTCCCAGTGGGGTCAGGAATTTTCTCTGCGTTGTGATGACTGGGTGTTGTGTGATGTCCTTAAGTTAGTTAGGTTTAAGTAGTTATAACGAACCATTTTTGAGATACAAAATAAACATTACGCACAGTGCAGTAGTCGGTAACAAAGACGTTAATTATTTGACTACTGTTTGTTCTTTGCCTTTTGTTCTATGGAGTTAGAATCTTCCGTTGTTAATTAATCGCTTTTATATTTTACGAGAAAGAGAAAAAAAGTTGTATGCTCTCGCTTGTGTGTATAAGAATTTATTGTTTAATGTGATGTTACGTAGCGGCCTTAAAGTGGTGACGCAGACAAGTGTGAACAGGCGCATACAACAGCACAGTTTCAGCCTAAAGGAATAAGTAGACTACAGCGACAACTCGATGCTTCGAAGACCACTGGTTCCGAGGGTCCTGCAGCGCACTTAGGAGACAGTGGATTTGATGAAACCTGAACAACTATGTTCGTATCACAAACAGTCCGATGAACGAGCCGCCAAGTGTATTCTACCATGCAGTTACGCACGCCATGTCAATAACATGGAGACCGTAAACACAGATACTTACATTTTGCCTTTACTTCGACGACTCTATGTACAAGATGTGAAGACTTTATGTTATTATCTGGTAGACATCGGATCCAACTTAATCACATTGCCAGTAGAGAGATAGATCTTAATCAAGGACGATTTGTTAGTTTACCCCACTGCACCAAATAAACAGCCGATAACAGTGTATGGGAGCTGCAGCAAGGATGTGAATTTAGGTTTTCGTAATACTTACCGTTGGAAGTTTGTAATAGCGGACGTGCTGGAACCAATATTCGGACCAGATTTTCTGTACGCATACAGTATCACCACTGACATTCGGTTGGCTCGACTCGAGAAAGGAGAAGAAATGGTAACTGGGCTTCTAGGGAAATTCAGAAAAACAGAAGGCGGTTCAGTAAAAGTGAGAGAGGTAGATCAGCATACGGACCTTCCAGCACAAAGGCCGGCCACAGCGGCACATAATACAGTTCACCTCATGTACACAGCGCCAGGGCCTCCAGTCTCTTTTATACTGAGAAGACTGGCACCAGGCAGGCTCTCGGATATTCATGATTTTACGAATGTAATATTTCAGCGTCATAGATTGTCAAAAGGCATACCATCAGATATCGGTTGCAGACGTTGACATACCGAAGACAGATGTCACTACACCTTTTGGCCTCCTTGAATTTTTTCATATACCATTTGGCCTTAAACACGCGGCTCAAAGTGTTAAGAGGGTTAGACATCACCGTTGCCCATCTCAACAACAATATGGTGTTTTCAGAGACACGAAAACACCACGAGACGCACCTTAAAG
Organism: Schistocerca gregaria; assembly: GCF_023897955.1. Classification (NCBI taxonomy): domain Eukaryota; kingdom Metazoa; phylum Arthropoda; class Insecta; order Orthoptera; family Acrididae; genus Schistocerca; species Schistocerca gregaria. The sequence continues at coordinate 769,259,880 of NC_064920.1, forward strand.
CAGTTTTTGATAGACTGCATGCGTACAGGATGGAAATGAAGTCCCAGGCTTCTTGACAGAGCGTAGGGGAACGATGTGGGAGACCCGCACCGCTGTACTAAGCAAGGTCCTAGTGGAGGTGGTTTGCCGTTGCATTTCCTCCGACCGTAATGTGGATGAATGATCATAATGAAGACGACACAACAACACCCAGTCATCTTGGGGCAGGTGAAAATCCCTGATCCCGCCGGGAATCGAGCCCGGGAATCCGTGCTCGGGGAGCGAGGACGCTACCGCGAGACCACGAGTGACAGATAATAATTAGGTCGACGTCTACACGTTGGAAGAGAAAGTGGAACTTATACAACAGATACCTCGGTCGGTGAAGTTCTTAGGTGTTGTAGATTTTTACTGTCGACGTCTGCCGGATACAACTGCTTTGGAGAGATCGCTCAAAGAGGCGGTGGCAGGCCTAATACCAATAGACATCAGAAGCTAAATTGTACACTCTGCACACAGCAAGCCTTTCAACAGGTCAAGAAAAGTCTGAAGCAAGTGGTTTTACTAGCCCATCCTGAGTGAGATGCGAGGCTAGCTGTAATTATCGATGCAAGTCAGATAGTCATTGGAGCAGCCTTACATCAAGGATTTGCTAGACAACGGCAGCCATTATGGTTTTTCTAAAAAAAGAAAAAAGAAAAAAAAAAGAAAAAAAGGTTCAAATGGCTCTAAGCACTATGGGACTTAACATATGCGGTCATCAATCCCCTAGACTTAGAACTACTTAAACCTAACTAACCTAAGGACATCAGACAGAGCCATGCCCGAGGCAGGATTCAAACTTGCGACCGTAGCAGCAGTGCGGTTTCGGATTGAAGCGCCTAGAACCGCTCGGCAGCAGCGGCCGGCAGGGTTTTTCTCACAGAATCTCTTGGTAGCACTAGGAAACTGGAGTACGTACGACCGAGAACTGTTGTCAGTATATAAGACAATAAGGCACTTTCGGCCATATGCGGACGGTACACCATTTACAGTGTTCACAGATAACAACTCACCGACCTTTGTGTTCAGCAAGCGTACACATGCTCTGTCACCTAGACAGTTCAGACAGTTAAAATACATAAGCCAGTTTACTACCGCCTTACGTCATGTAAAAGGAGCAGAGAACATCGTAACAAATTGTTCCTCAAGGGTCGCGGCGATAATCAATTCTGTGGATTGCGCCAGACTGGCAAGAGAGCAAAGAGAAGACGCACACCTTCTGGTTTTCCGGCAGAGCTCTTCTACAGTGTTGAGACTGCAGCAAATACGTCCAGAACGTGAGGCCGCCAAAATATTTTGTGGTACCTCACAAGGAAGACCTAGACCGTTTGTGCCTGAACGTTTAGACCGAGAGATATTCGAAAGTATACATAATTTGGCTCATCCAGGTACACGATCAATTATCGAGCTGCTGTCGGACAGCTTTTTTTGGACTCGAGTTAAGAATGATTGTCGAAGGTGGACGCAGGCGTGCCCTGCCTGTCAACGTTGCAAGGTGGGACGCCATGTGAAGAAACCAGTGGGACACTGGTAGTTCTGAACACGCGCAGCTCGACGCCGTTGGCCCAGTGCCGATGTCTGAAGGTTGCCGTTATGCGATAACAACAATTGACTGGTTTACAAGGTGGGTAGAGGCTGTACCGATTCAATACATATCAGCGGAGACAGTGAGTCGAATTTTCTTGGCGACATGGGTAGCAAAAGGTGGGACGCCATGTGAAGAAACCAGTGGGACAATGGTAGTTCTGAACACGTGCAGCTCGACACCGTTGGCCCAGTGCCGATGTCTGAAGGTTGCCGTTATCCGATAACAACAATTGACTGGTTTACAAGGTGGGTAGAGGCCGTACCGATTCAATACATATCAGCGGAGACAGTCAGTCGAAGTTTCTTGGCGACATGGGTAGCAAGAATCGGACCCCAAGTGCACCTCACGGCTGACCTGGGTCGTCAGTTCGAATCTTCATTATTTTTTTAACCGGCGAACATTTGTGGATTTCGACGTCGCCGTACAATAATTTATCATCCTGAATGTAACGGAATGGTAGAGCAATAGCACAGAATATTTAAAGCTGCTTTGATGTGCCATGGTGACAGCATTGCCACTGATGTTATTGGGTCTGCGCACTGTTTTAAAACCTAGGGGCATCCACGGCAGTGCTTGTGTACGGAGAAACCTTGCGCCTCCCTGGAGAATTCTCTGAAGACCGTGAAAGCTGGACTGTATTTATTGACGAGGGTTAAAGCACAGCTGGCTACCCTCAGGCCACAACTGTCCAAATGGCATGGCGATGTTCCGTCATTTCTGCACGAGACTTAAGCAAGTGTTCACATGTGTTGATACGAACCGACGCAGTAAGAGCCCGGTCGCGGCCACCTTGTAGTGGACCTTGTAAAGTACTGCAACGTAACACACACGCAGCGAAATTCCATATTAACAATAAAGTGGTTATTGTATCAGTCGATCTAGTGAAGCCTGCTTACTTATTGTCGGAAGACAAGACTCGCACCGGAATATGGTGCCTCAACAGATGCAAGCATCTTCCACAACAGCAAATAAACTGGATCTGGTGGAAGATGTGGCGGTGGAAGAACAAGATATATAACCGGTGATATACACAAGGGCGGGTTGGAAGGTCTGATAAAAAGTTTTAACACATACCTGGCGCTCCGGTCTACTGGGAGGGAGCTGTGTGGGAGTGGGAACATAAAAAAATAAACAAGTTATTAATTAACATGATGTTACATAGTGGCCATAAGTACGTAGACGCATTGGAGGCAACGTCACCTTGTAGCTGAAGTTGACTAAATGTTTCATATATCTTTACACCAGAATGATTTCCAAAGTCAAGTTTGTTTATTTTACTGTATAAGGGGCATTCAAATGAAACCCTGTCACTAGTGTAAAGTAAAGGTAACGATTTTATTAACTCAAAAATGTAGTTATGCACAGTACTCATACCCAAAAATATTCACCAAAACAATTAGCACATTTATCCAATTGCGACACTAGCCGATCGATTCCATCGTTGAAGAAGTTAGTAGGCTGCTGTCGGATCCAGGCCTGGACCCGGTCACACACTTCGTCGTCCGTTGCGAATCGGTGTCCGCGAAGAGCTTGTTTTAGAGGTCCAGACACATGAAAGTCACACGGTGAAAGGTCGGGACTGTACGGTGTATGTTCCAGCGTTTACCACCGAAACTGCTGCAATGTCGTCTTCACCGCAATGGCTGTGTGTGAGCGGGCATTATCATGCAGGATGATAACGCCATTGGACAACATGCCTCGGCGTTTCGACTTGATGGCTCGTCTAAGGTTCTGTAAAGTGGCGTGATAACGCTGGGGATTGACGGTGGTCCCCCATTCCAGGAACTCGGTAAGAATACACTGGACTAATTTATTTTACTATTTTCCCTATTTAAATTTTCTTTCGTTTCTTCATTTTGAGCGCTGGAGCCTCTTATTCCCGAGGGATCTGGAGCAATACCCCGCTTGCCTAAGCCTAGTTTTACCCCTGGTTAGGAGCTAGAGACAGCGGTTATAAACTATCATACTAACAATGTTTTATTTTCCTGTTCTAATCCAAGGCGTTACGGTGCTGCAGCTCCATTCTCAACTGCTCCAAAGACGTTTCTGAGCACTACATCTCCTTCAGTTACCACATTGTAGTATATAAATGACAGAATTTCATGAGAAAAAACATCTCGCCGGAGATAACTGGAATAAATAAAGTATTAACTACGTTACCTTCAAATAATGCAACATGCATATGGCTGTACTTGTATGTTGGAAACATTAAAACTTGTTTAAAGTGAATGTTAGTTTAACCAAGATTTGCAGTTCTGAATTCAAATATTCTGAAAAATTGTAGAAGGGGTACCTTATTATCTACATCTACATCTACATGACTACTCTGCAATTCACATTTAAGTGCTTGGCAGAGGGTTCATCGAACCACAATCAATCTCTCTACCATTCCACTCCCTAACAGCGCGCGGGAAAAACGAACACCTAAACCTTTCTGTTCGAGCTATGATTTCTCTTATTTTATTTTGATGATCATTCCTACCTATGTAGGTTGGGCTCAACAAAATATTTTCGTATTCGGAAGAGAAAGTTGGTGACTGAAATTTCGTAAAAAGATCTCGCCGCGACAAAAAACGACTTTGCTCTAATGACTTCCATCCCAATTCGCGTATCATATCTGCCACACTCCCTCCCCTATTACGTGATAATACAAAACGAGCTGCCATTTTTTGCACCCTTTCGATGTCCTCCGTCAATCCCACCTGGTAAGGATCCCACACCGCGCAGCAATATTCCAACAGAGGACGAACGAGTGTAGTGTAAGCTGTCTCTTTAGTGGACTTGTTGCATCTTCTAAGTGTCCTGCCAATGAAACGCAACCTTTGGCTCGCCATCCCCACAATACTATCTATGTGGTCTTTCCAACTGAAGTTGTACGTAATTTTAACACCCAGGATCTTAGTTGAATTGACAGCCTTGAGAATTGTACTATTTATCGAGTAATCGAATTCCAACGGATTTCTTTTGGAACTCATGTGGATCACCTCACACTTTTCGTTATTTAGCGTCAACTGCCACCTGCCACACCATACAGCAATCTTTTCTAAATCGCTCTGCAACTGATACTGGTCTTCGGATGACCTTACTAGACGGTAAATTACAGCGTCATCTGCGAACAACCTAAGAGAACTGCTCAGATTGTCACCCAGGTCATTTATATAGATCAGGAACAGCAGAGGTCCCAGGACGCTTCACTGGAGAACACCTGATATCACTTCAGTTTTACTCGATGATTTGCCGTCTATTACTACGAACTGCGACCTTCCCGACAGGAAATCACGAATCCACTCGCACAACTGAGACGATACCCCATAGGCACGCAGCTTGATTAGAAGTCGCTTGTGAGGAACGGTGTGAAAAGCTTTCCGGAAATCTAGAAATACGGAATCAACTTGAGATCCCCTGTCGATAGCGGCCATTACTTCATGCGAATAAAGAGCTAGCTGCGTTGCACAAGAGCGATGTTTTCTGAAACCATGCTGATTACGTATCAATAGATCGTTTCCTTCGAGGTGATTCATAATGTTTGAATACAGTATATGCTCCAAAACCCTACTGCGAACCGATGTCAATGATATAGGTCTGTAGTTAGATGGATTACTCCTATACCCTTCTTAAACACTGGTGCGACCTGCGTAATTTTCCAATCTGTAGGTACAGATTTATCCGTGAGCGAGCGGTTGTATATGAATGCTAAGTAGGGAGCTATTGTATCAGCGTAATCTGAAGGGAACCAAATCGGTATACAATCTTTACCTGAAGACTTGCCCGTATCAACCCCTAAGGTATCTACTTCTAAGAAACTCATGCTAGCAGCTGTTCCTGTTTCAAATTCTGGAATATTCCATTCGTCGTCCTTGGTGAAGGAATTTCTGCGTTCAATAACTCCGCTTTAGCGGCAGAGTCGTCGGTAACAGTACCATCGGCACTGCGCATCGAAGGTATTGACTGCGTCTTGCCGCTTGTGTACTTTACATACGACCAGAATTTCTTCAGATTTTCTACCAAATTCCGAGACAATGTTTCGTCGTGGAACCTATTAAAGGCATCTCACATCGAAGTACGTGCCAAATTTCACGCGTCTGAATTTTAGCCAATCTTCAGGATTTCGCTTTCTTCTGAACATCGCATGCTTTTTCCGTTGCCTCTGCAACAGCGTTCGGACCTGTTTTGTGTACCACGGGGGATCCGTTCTGTCTCTTACCAATTTATGAGGTATGAATCTCTGAATTGCTGTTGCTACTATATCTATGAATTGGAGCCACATTTCGTCTACATTTGCATAGTCAGTTCGGAAGGAATGGAGATTGTCTCTTAGGAAGGCTTCTAGTGACTTTATCCGCTTTTTTAAATAAAATTATTTTGCGTTTGTTTCTGGTGGATGTGGAAGAAACGGTATTGAGCCTAGCTACATCGACCTTGTGATCACTAATCCCTGTATCAGTCACGATGCTCTCTATCAGCTCTGGATTGTTTGTGGCTAAGAGGTCAAGTATGTTTTCGCAACCATTTAAAATTCGCGTGGATTCGTGGACTAACTGCTCAAAGTAATTTTCGGAGAAAGCATTTAGGACAATCTCGGAAGATGTTTTCTGCCTACCACCGTTTATGAACAAGTATTTTTGCCAACATATCGAGGGAAGTTTGAAGTCCCCACCAACTATAACTTATCTACTTCTACTTCACTACAAGATAAACCACTACTGACAGATATAAACACTCCACCACCAATTCTGCCTAATCTATCTTTCCTGAACACCGTCTAAGACTTCGTAAAAATTTCTGCAGAACTTATTTCAGGCTTTAGCCAGCTTTCTGTACCTATAACGATTTCAGCTTCTGTGCTTTCTATTAGCGCTTGAAGCTCAGGGACTTTCCCAGCACAACTACAAAAATTTACAACTACAATTCCGACTGTTCCTTGATCCAAGCACGTCCTGTATTTACTATTCACCCTTTGAGATTGCAGCCCACCCCGTACATTCCCGAGGCCTTCTAACCTAAAAAACCGCCCAGTCCACGCCACACAGCCTCCGCTACCCGTGTAGCCGCCAGCTGAGTTAGTGAACTCGTGATCTATTCAGCGGAACTCGAAACCCCACCACCCTATGGCGCAAGTCAAGCAATCTGCAGCCCACACGGTCGCAAAACCGTCTGAGCCTCTGATTCAGACCCTCCACCCGGCTCTGCACCAAAGATCCGCAGTCGGTTCTGTCGACAATGCTGCAAATGCTGAGCTCTGCCTTCATCTCGTAAGCAAGACCGGCAGCCTTCATCAAATCAGATAGCCGCTGGAATCCGGAGAGAATTTCCTCAGATCCAAAGCGACACACGTCATTAGTGCCGCCATGTGCCACCACCTGCAGCTGGCTGCACCCTGTGCTCTTCATGGCATCCGGAAGGACCCTTTCCACATCAGGAATGACTCCTCCCGGAATGCACACGGAGTGCACACTGGATTTCTTCCCCTCCTTAGCCGCCGTATCCCTAAGGGGCCCCACTACGCGCCTAACATTGGAGCTCCCAACTACCAGCAAGCCCACCGTCTGCGATTGCCCGGACCTTGAAGGCTGAGAATGATCCTCTGAAACAGGGCAGGCAGCTGCATCTGGCTCAGCCAGAGACAGTGCCTGAAACCTGTTTGTCAGACGCACCGGGGAGGCTTTCTGATCAGCCTCCGGGGACGCCTTTCGCTGCCTGCCACGGCTTGGAACGATCTCCCAATCAACCACAGGCGAGGGTAGGTTGAAGTCCCCACCAACTATAACCGTATGAGTGGGGTATTTATTTGTTACGAGACTCAAACTTTCTCTGAACTCTTCCGCAACTGTATAATCGGAGTCTGGGGGTCGGTAGAAGGAGCCAATTATTAACTTAATTCGGCTGTTAAGTATAACCTCCACCCACACCAATTCGCACGGAGTATCTACTTCGACTTCACTACAAGATAAACCACTACTGACAGACACAAACACTCCGCCACCAATTCTGCCTAATCTATCTTTCCTGAACACCGTCTGAGACTTAGTAAAAATTTCTGCAGAACTTAATTCAGGCTTTAGCCAGCTTTCTGTACCTATAACGATTTCAGCTTCTGTGCTTTCTATTAGCGCTTGAAGCTCAGGGACTTTCCCAGCACAACTACAAAATTTACAACTACAATTCCGACTGTTCCTTGATCCAAGCACGTCCTGTATTTACTATTCACCCTTTGAGATTGCAGCCCACCCCGTACATTCCCGAGGCCTTCTAACCTAAAAAACCGTCCAGTCCACGCCACACAGCCTCCGCTACCCGTGTAGCCGCCAGCTGAGTTAGTGAACTCGTGATCTATTCAGCGGAACTCGAAACCCCACCACCCTATGGCGCAAGTCAAGCAATCTGCCCCACTGCGGGCAGCAACCGGGGCAACCACAGCGGCAGACCGGTCTGGGGACAGACGGGACGAGGTTGACATCCCCGTGATACCCAGGTCCGGCTCCCCACAGTGGTGCCCATTGGCAACAGCATCCAGCTGCGCGACCCAAGTCAGCACCGCTTGCAGCTGTGAGCAAAGGGATGCCAACTCAGCCCTCATCCGAACACAGCAATCGCAGTCCCTGTCCATTCTAATCGATGTTGAACAACAGTTACTGAAACACGAATCAGTGCCTAGATAACGCAAGCGAAACATGCAAGGAATGTATTAACTAACCTGTACAAATGCCTAACGACTGCACTACAATCTGCCTGAATTTACGATTACAGTAACTAAAACTCGAAATTACACCTCCTATACGAAACTCACACGCAATTTAAGTAACAATCTACGAAGTAAACACTAAAGCGCGATGCTACAACTCTCAAATACTAAAATACGCCCGAAATTTATGAATTAAACAATGCAAGTACCAAAAACAAGCAAAGAAATTAAGAATTGAACTATGTAACAAATAAGTAAGCTAGGGGTATACGATTTGCTGCTGGCAGCTGCTTATCCAACGGCGGTAGGGAGTACACTGGCTGTGACCAACCGACACTGGCCGTTCAAAACAAAAACAGAAGACAGACGACTACGCGAATTTACACTATTCAGGTACTAAGGCGCGATGCTACAACTCTCAAATACTAAAATACGCCCGAAATTTATGAATTAAACAATGCAAGTACCAAAAACACGCAAAGAAATTAAGAATTAAACTATGTAACAAATAAGTAAGCTAGGGGTATACGACTTGCTGCTGCAGCTGCTTATCCAACGGTGGTAGGGAGTACACTCATTATATGGTTTTGAATACTTGGAGACTTCCAGTTTCCTACCCGATGCGTGCTAGGAACTTGTTACAGATTTTAGCAGTAGAATTTAATATTCTATTATGAATTCTTCATAAAGCAGTATTTTTAGTACTGAGTGAACGTAGGCGAAGTACTCGTATCTTATCGATCCCACATGCAGGTCAGTGTTGTGTGGAATATTTTCAAGTGTTAAGCGGGCCGAATTGAAGTTTTCAGTTAAGTAGACCAAGTGCTTGCGCCATCTCAGTTTTTATGCATAATTAGGTTAGTGTATTTCTGATACCAGTGAGCCATTTTCATTTGTATGGGATTCCAAATACGAGTTTTTCTAAGGTATTGCTGTTAATCAGTTGTAAGCTGGTTTCACTATTCTCATAGCTGTGTCTGGTATAGATGAATTTGTGTACTTTATAAGTATACATCTGTCTACCACAAACATAACAATTTCTGAAGTGTCCCCAAACATCTACATCTTTGGTGGTTTGAGTATTGTACTTTGTGGACTCCATTTTTAATGCTTCCATACTCTGAAATTAGTTTTATTTCTGTCATATAATTTGATGATGTGACCCTCTGTTTTCTGTTGTGAATATATTACTTCAACCATTCAGCGTAGATATATGTCTTTAACTCCTTAATACTTCAATTCCCCTGGAAGAATTTCATGATGTACACAACTGAAGACTATCGCACAGTCACAGAAAATACAAAACAACATAATTTTTTTGTTTAGTTCTACCAGATCTGAGTTCATGAAATATACTACTTCCTCTGTAGAGAAGCCATTAGAGAATCTGAATTGAGCACTTGTTAAAAGAATTTCTTCATAGTTATTACTTACTATTAAATTATTGATCATTTCCTGTTTTCTCTCTTTCTCTACTGAGGTGCAAGGTTCATTGTTTTGTTACGTGCATATTTGCAGACCAGAAACATACAAACATTGGAATGTACATGTGATGCACATTTTCAGTCAGTATAAACATCAGTTTGCTTCTCTAATGTAAATAATCTTCCAAAATTTAATAATAACTGTAAGACCCTCATTTCAAGTTACTGGAATACTAAATCTTTATCACAAGTTACATGTATGGAGGATATTAAGTCACTTATCTTTTGCAAATCTGAAAGCTCACACAGGTTTTAAACTCAGAGCGATGCTGAAACGGTTTTTGGACATTCGACTTTTCAGCCTGCTGTAAATCGGTTACAAGATGCTAAGTACGGCACTCCTCATCCTGCAAGCCTCAAAGCACTCCTCAGTGGCAACACCTATTTTGTATTGCAGGATCCAATAAGAATATAGGCATTTACACTAACACACATATGCAGATTACCAGAGTTATCCGTATTTTTATTCGAAATTCTTGATAGGTTGTTACATTGTTCTGATTCTGAATTTACAGAACATAATACAACAAGGTTTACTTTTCATTTGTAATATTTTGGTTAGATATTTTTTTCTGAAATATTTTGATATGTTTACATCATGATTCATTGTTGGGTCACTCAAGCAAACACACCTATCATTATTTTTGCTATGGTATATCCTTTCATTAAAAAGAAAAAAAGGAAATGAGTAAGAAATGTCTAAATATTTGGTTAATTCACCTATTATGCGTTGTAGTACATTATGAATCACGTAAAACCTTCTATCCAACCTCTAACAAAATTTAAATAACATTTAAGCTAGCTACATGCAAGATGAGTGTTTGTTTCAGAGAGCTTAAACAATAACATAAATCTCAGTGTACTATAATACAGGAAAAAAATACTCAAGTGTACTCAGCAGATGGCGTGATTAACTATTATCAGATTATATTGTTCACAGACGATGGGATTTCTTGTTGCTTAGGAACATACCTTATGAAGCACAGCCACACTATATGTTACATTCCTTTACAGAGTGGAAGCAGAGGTAAAATATCTAACCTGTTTAAACGTATGAAGATAGAATAGCTAGTCATCCATTTGGTAGAAATATTTATGTTAAAATATCAAAAAGTACATAATTCACAAAATATGTGTACTTCTGCACACCATTATATTATTCATCATGTAAAATGCATAGTGGGTCAATATCTCTATGCTCTTTTGCAGTTAGATTTTTGAACTGTCCACAGAAAGAACGACTGTCACTATGCTACTAAATAATCACGAATTATTTTTCTTTTATTGTCCTATTCACAAAGAAATGTATTCTGTATTTTTGTCTTCTTTTGGAATGCATCTCATTTACATTATGTCATGGGGTTATATCACATTGCATTTATAAACAAAAATACTTAGTGATGTACTGAAATTAGACTTGATTTTCTAAGTAAATCTGTACTTAATACAGTAATGACAATCTTGAACTTAAGCAGGAACACATTCCTTTCTGCGTTTGTAGGATCATCATCCTTTAAATGACATGTAATTCATCATGGTTACTTTATAAAGGAATATCTGGAAAGATAAAGGGAAATGACGAATTTGATCAAAGTCTGCCCCATACAATCAGTTTTTCATAACTATTGTGAAAATTAAAAAAAAAACATATTTGTAACAAATAAAAATTAAGACATTTATTAAAAACAATAGATTTTGTTCTAAATAAGTGAGGAGGACAGTAACTAAAATATTTATTTTACAATTAATTTTAATCTTCACAGTAACATGAGTGTCCAATTACACTCTTATATTGTAAACACAGTACTCATTGTTACAGAAACTATAAGTTATAGGACTTCTTTGACTGAAAAGGTGCATTTCGCATACAGTCCAAATCTATGTGCAATGGTGTGTGTAACAGAAATATCAGATAGTGCGAAAACAACTGTACAATGGCTGACACAGAAAAGAAATTATTTGTTTTGTAAGAGAAAAATACATTTGTATTAACATAGCAATTTAGTATATAGCTAGCGTTTAAATGTATTTTCATTGTATTCCAGAAGCATAACACAGTAATCTGTACACATTTTCTTGTAAAAAGTTTCTGCAATAAACATCTGAAATGCTTAATAACATATTTGTACTCTTACTAACACAGTCTTTTGCTACATGAATCCCACAACAAATATTTCATTTGTGCTTAAGTGGGTGACCTCTCAGCATATTGGATATCCCAGGTGGTTTCCTATTACCATTACTTTGAGGGCAGTTGTCTTGTTGCATGGGGAACATAAATGAAAGATCAATATCATAGCGCGGTAGCTTCTCTCGTAAATACGAAATTACATTTTTTGGAAGACCAGGTACACGACTCATAATGAAACTGGATAAATATCGCGGGCTTTTAGATTTTTCAGCACAGTGGAGTAGAAGTGCCCAAGATTTGTAGTCAGAGTTCACAACAAATGTGTTGTAGACACCTTCATCTGCAAAAGAGAGAGATAATATAACCAAATCATTGCCAAACAGTTATACAGATTACTTGATGAATTACAAATCTGCTTCATGGTTAAAAATAGTACAAAAATTTAGTTTTTTATAGTAGTGAAACTAGCACTGACTTAGGTATTTCTGATAAAAGATAAGATTCAAAAACTTATAAAAGATATTTGTACCATCAGCATGCCATTCATTTATTTCAGCACTTTGGGTATTATGGATCCTAATATGGATGATTCAAGGATGTATAGGAAATCAGGAATGACTTACATAAAATATTTTAAATTACATATGTGCACCAGTGATGATGGTTACTGTTGGGCTGCTAATATTAGTTTTAGTCTATGTTTGCTCAAAGTTGTTGTGATTTATGTCTTGATTCCCAGATACCCAGCAGAAACTACTGTTCCAAAAGCAAGAGTTGATCGTACAGCAGATAAAGCATTGCAACCATGATGTAAAACTGTAAGATATACCAGAACGAAGAAAGATAAAAGCAAATGAGGAGGATAATTCACTATGAATCCATTTTAAAGAGCTAAAAGCCATCTAGGAAATTTAAATTATGTTTAGTGTTGTCTTTACAATTAGGGGCAAATAAAAATATCCTTTTCTTTACAATCTCAGCACATTGCACCATAGCTTGAAGTAACAAATTGATATAAAATACATTCGCACCAAAAATTATTTTCCTTAAAATAACTTCCAAACAAGTATGTAACCTCCTCAGTAAACTCAGAAAAAGATCAAACAACTTTTCTGATTGAAATTAGAGTTTCTCGGTCCGGCACACCGTTTTAATCTGCCAGAAAGTTTCATGATTTTGAAGGATAATTCGCAGTCACACATAATAATCCAATATTTTAATAATTTCCTGACACTGCAGTTGATTTTTGTACTGATACATATATAATAAAGGATATATCTACGAAAATGTCAGTTTTAGGAAATTTTGACATTCCATCCACTTTTAATTACAAAAGTCTCAAGTGATAAATGTAAGGAGTTGTAAATTTACTGTCATAATTTTAAATGATACACAAGAGACTCCCTTTCAACTTATTACAACAGCTCAACAGTTTGAGGAGCAGCACATTCATTTCATGTAGGTATCATTTTCTCCAATTTAACATGTCTGCGAAATACGAATACATAGGGAAGTATCCGAATGAGCTTTCATAAGTATATATAATGGGAAACGATGATGTAAACCATTTTTATATCAGTATAAAAAATTGTTCTCCTGTTGACTAGATACAAAGTGTGAGCAAGTACAGGCAGTGCACTTAAAAGAGTAGCTAAAAGAGTAATTAAATATAGAATGTTGCATCAATTACATCACAAGCTGCTTACCTGAGACGTGCATCATGTAAATAAAATAACATTATATGTATCACTGATGTCTGTTTCTCTCCCTTCCACACTTTTTGTTAGTTATCTTGTATTTGCTATTTAGCCTTCAGTAAATAATACTTTTCTTCAAATCGTAAGTTGCCTGTCTTATTGGATTATCTAACAGTAGCCCTCTGAATAAAGAACTTATTCGGAATAGAGGAATGAAGACATCATTTTCTTTAAAAAAAATCGACGTTATTCATCATAATACAAGTTTGTGAGCCATCGACAGTCCCTGTATTGATACCGAGTAGAAATGTAATTTAACAACTACGAAATTCAGATCCCAATATAGTGAAATATATTACAATTCCTGAAACGTACTGTACAATATTTATCTCCTCTCATTCAACATATTTTTTGTGAAATTTACAGTTACCTCAAACTTTTTTCTAATATGTTAGACAACAATGTATTTTCATGGACAATAACTTCCTCTTTCAAAGCCATATAGCCTCGCACATCCTCATGGACTCGCATTCTGGATGAGTGGAGATACTGCAAAATCAACTGAAGTTAATTAAGTTTTTCCTTTTCCATCCTAGACTAATAAAGCCAGTGCCCATCTCTAATGACCTTGTCAGCTGTTGGACATTACTGTTTTTTTTTTCAACACATTGACAGCAAACTTTCATCATGTTGGTGTCCAGTGAGTATGTGTCTGCCTCACAGCCTGACTTTCAACAGCCACTATGCATATTGTTGTTAAGCCAATAACGCATGTTGAAGCAAGTAAGTATAATTCCCTGGATCAAGATTTTAGCTTTCATCACTACGAAGAATGACACTTTCAGGTTTAGTTTGATACTGATATTCACTTTCTTCACTACACATTTTAAATAGTCCTTTGGTTCACATTTTATTCACATTGTAAGAAAACTAAACCAACCAATCTTCATTTATTTACGGTTTCTAAGTACTTAAATAACAATAATAAAAAATCGCTAAATACAGTATATGATAATTACTCACTCTATATACTATTTGCTGTCCAATATAATGAGATGTTGGCACGTGAACAAATGTTTTCCAGTTTCAATAAGTTATTTTAGCTAATACGTTCCCACATCCCGGTTAGTTGGATTTGTGCGCAATTAACTATATTTTTAGCCTGTCTAGAACGCTTTAATTTACAAATTATTCATGATATTGATTTTGCCATACTGAACTAGGTTTTACGCAGCTAACGGTAAGCATTATTCTTCTACATTCACATTAATTGCATGTACCGTGCTTACCAGTGCACCAACGTGTAGGATAATTTGCACATGCTGCAGACCTGCTCAGATTATAATAAAGAGTTGTGTAGAACACCGTTGGGAAAAAATTCTGATGACATAAAATATAGTAATTGGTTCACATTTTTAACCTAATTTAACATCTGTATATTTTTTACACACAGTAGTAGCAGAATCAGGAACAGGGTCACTAGAGACATAAAAATTTTCTAAGACGACAGAGGAAAGTATAGTCTAAAACGCGCTTTGTAAACAAGCAGCTGATCTTTAAACTCATTGGTTAAAGGAACAAACTAAACTGTGTTAACGTGTTTTTGTCAGCTGTAAGATGATAAATGACAGCTTGGTGAATCAAAGTGCCATGACGCAAAGTTTTTTGTGAATGAAACCATCTAACATCGCTTCATAATTTTTTACGCCGTTTCGGCTACTGCTGTCATCAGATATCAAAAACCAGGAACTTACAAAACAATATTCATTGTCAGTATTCAATTTTAGAACTAACAATGAACCTTGTTTTGCCATCTGATGATGGCAGTAGCGAAAACGGCGCAGTAAAGAAATTTATTAAGCGATCTAGACGGGTTTGTTCACAAAATTATTCACGATGATTCCGGACTCATGAAGGACAACCATTTGCTTTATTAACAATGCATATTATTCCTTCATGAGTCCGGAATCATCGTGAATTGGAGAGCTGCATCAAACCAGTCTCAGGACTGAAGACAACGACAACAACATTCTTTTAAAAAAATAAAGGCTATCGGTTCTTACAGGTGTCCTCAGCATGTACCCAGTGTGCTGCCATTGCAGGATCAGGGATCTCCCACGTGATGTTGCCCGCCAGCAGCTCGTTGTCAGGGTCATCGGTGAAGGAATACGTGAAATTCATGGAGACCTCAGGCCGCAGGGGTGACAGCGAGAGCTCTGCTCGCATGCACCGGTAGGCCAGCGCCTCCTCTGAACTGGAGTAGTACTGCACCACAAACCATCGGCCAAGCATCTGTGAACAGGGCATACACACTGTGTTTAATGTTGTTTTAATTTTCTCACTTTACTAGAACAGATTAAGACTATGTTAAACACAAAAATGGGGTACATAGCTTCCTGACAAGAACAAAAACGGTAAATCTGCTGCAGAGATGAGCGACTCTCATTGCCCCATTTTCTGCAGGCATATATTGATTTATCATGACGTATATTCAAATAAAACAAAAAACTCTACCTATAGTAATTCTCTCTTTGTAATTTAAACTTGTGCAAGAATGTTGTGATTAGTACAGACACTGACAGTCAACAGAACAAATCTTAAGTGCTACACAGCCATTTTATACACAGTTATTAGGTAAAAACAGGCATTAAAAGAGGCATTTATTGTTGTTATACTGGCTTCGAAGTTTTATTAATGATAGAAAGTCAGTTACTTGCATTCAAAACCATAAAAGATGGCATTTTTGTCTTAAAGGATGCAACAGATTACGATGTGTCACCTAATACTTTAAAATGGATAATGAGAATATAGTGAGCTAATTGCCAACACAATATATTCAAGATATATGAAAACAAAAAGAAAACATTGTGGGCTTGGCGCAATTCATTATTCTGTTACTGAAGAAATGGGAAAAGTTTCCGAAAGTCTCTTAGTTTTCTCCTGAGAGTTTTCGAGCATTGGAAGATACTAAACCAGGCGTAAAATATAAAGATTGCAAAAGTAGGAACAAAAATCTTTTTTATAACAACAAAATTTTAATGCTAATAACTTAGCTACTAAACATTAGTTCATAATTTTGGACACCTACTGCTAAAGATGTGAGACACTATATTAAGCTGTACATGAAATTATGCGACAAGAATCACACTGCAGGCTGGCTTGAGAGTTCACATTCGGTTGTCATGACAACTCAAAGACACGAAAGCTCCTGAAATGTCACTGAATCGATAGGTCAAGCTACAATACACCTGCAAGGACGAGTTATAGAGAAACAAGTTAGCGCTAAGGACAGCAATAATACTAACCAAAATTAAAGTGCAGCATCGTGCAGGACGGTGTGTAGGATTGTCCGCCAATGACAAAGAATCTTTGCCAAATGAAAGTGGAATATTGGCGTTGCAGCTGCCACAACAGCATAGTTTTGATAAATACATTATAAATGAGATATTTGTAAAACTGTAATTTATGATTAAAAATTGTAAAACATTGTAGCTTTATTTCGAAATTTTAGTGCACTGATTTATTTAATCCATTTTCACGTATAAAATACCTTACAAAAGGGCGGAATTATTCTCAGTTGGGTAGATGTTGATGCGCAGGCGACATCTAATGCGACAACTTTTAAAGAAGGCTGCTCATGTAAGTACCTTGAGCATGTTACACTGTGTTTTATCACACTGCAGCATGTGTTCTTTTATCTCAACTATTAGCACGTGGTATAGCAACAGCAGCGTGCTGGGTGGTTGCCTGATTATGAACGTTTTTGTCATTCTTTATTTGTGATGTATCCTGCAGCTGTTTGTTTGTCATCAACTACGATCAGTCTGTATGCATTCGATGACAACAAGGCTCACACAGCGTTATGTTGGATATATATTTTAGCGACTGTCGACAGTCTGTTGATTAAAAAAAGTCTGTCGCACTCCTACATCAATTCAACGTGACGATAAAACTTTACCTTCCTTCCTTTCGTGCAAACCACGGTAGGTGGCTAGTTGCTTACGACTTGTCATAATATACTCCTGCCAATAAAAAGTATTACTCTTGAAAATGTAGTTGATATTAAGGTTATTATGTATATCACCTCAAACGAAAGATGTCAGTGCTTTGTCTTTGGTACACTCGTATAAAAGGCAACACGAAATCAGCTAAGTGCAATATCCCTGCAATTCGCACTTTTATTTACTTATATTTACGTATATAAGCCGATTTCCGGTGTTTGTTATGTATGGGAATAAAATCACATGTGTCAAATAAACATGGCATCTACATCTGAACTATGTAAATTACTGAATTGCGTGGCAGAGGGTACTTCCCATTGTACCAGTAACAGGGGCTTTTCCCGTTCCATTCGCGTATGGAGCGCGGAGAAAATAATTGCTTAAACGCTTTTGGGTGATTTGTAATTAGCCTATTTTTCTCCTCACGACATCTCTCACACTGCAGCATATTCCTAGTCCTCACTTGAAGTTGGTTCTGAAAACTTTCTAAGAAGGCTGTCATGGGACAGTTTGTATTTGTCGTGTAGAGTCTGCCAGTACAGTTCTTTCAGAATCTCTGTATCACTCTGCTATGGATCAAACAAACTGTGACTTGTTGATACCGTAGTCTTTTACGTCTAGTGAAGGTCAAAATTGTACGTTTCTGAACATTTAAAGCAGATTGTCGGTCTTTGATCCACTTTGAAATCTTATTAACATAGACCGAATACTGAAACCTAGGTCCCAAAGTTTATGTTAAATTTAAATGAGTTTTTTGGACCGATTGTATCAAAACTGTGACTTACTGTGTGTCTTTGTACGTTCAGCGCCTTGAAAAACGTATTTTGTGCTGTGGCATCAGGGAATAGTCAATGTTTGCTGCTTACACCATTTTAACAGTCCTTCCACCTGAATTTCAGGGCATGTCTGCGTCAAGAAAGGTGTATTCTTGACGATTTTCGAAAGTTACGTCTGTTGTGCATAACATATTGCGTACCAAATTGGCTTTGTGATTGGCAGTCACTGTAGCACATTTTATAACTAATATTTCGTGTTACTTTTAGTTGTCCCTTTCAACAAGGATGCGCATTGTCTGCATTTATTGTAAACTGTCGCTGGTTTCAAGTCTGTCAGCGTATAGAACCTCAAAAAGTTTCAGGGAAAAATTGTCAAGTGATTGGAAGCTGTTGCGAACGGATGTGTTGGGAGGGCTCCCGAGCGTCAGGTACTCGAGGTACCTAAGAAAACCCCTCCTGTCTACCCTACCTCCTCTACAGGAAGTAGAAAATCTGCCACAAAGCATCCATTTGATTTTAATTAGAGTGTCTGTGGTAGAGCTTGTTGTCCTGTACAGGCGAGACAGGAACCAGGCAGAACTAAGGATAATTCCCCTATCCAACTAATCAACAAGTTCGTGGTGTTGTTATCCAGTGAAGCCGAAATTGAGAAAGTGAGACTTCACATGGGAAAACTGCTGCTTCATGTGTCGTGAGGAAGCAAATGCAATAGGGTAATGGGCCATTAACCGTCGGCAGTTCAAAAGTACGGCGAATAATTGTTCCACTTATGGGACAAGTGATGGCAAGGTACAAAGGTCCGTCCAGTGTGAATGTGCTAGGGCCTCCTCTAACGTGTTGAAGAAACTATTTGGGCAGCGACTGAGGGAACAGGACCCAACCAACTGCAGGTTGTGGCGAAAATTGGAAGAAACGATGCATATCGTCTGGAATCCGAGCTCATATTTGAATTACTCCAACGACTGGCAGAGAAGGCTGAGAAAACCAGCCTTTCCCAAAGAGTTTGTACGACACTCACAATTTGCAGCAGTATACCACCTGGTTCTGACCCGACAGAGAGACTTGAACCAGAGACGTCAAAGTATCTGTGACAAGCTAGGCTGCGACTTGCTAGATATGCGCCAACTTTAGGCTCACCCTAAACGATTCAGCACAACAAATCAGAGGCTTCAAGTGACCCACCAGATACAATTAGCGTCAGTTGTTCTCATAGTGTAGATGACAGCGCACGAGACTGCATAGTCCTTGGCTCGGGATTGATCCTTACCACCGATTCCATGTCCAGTTTTTGATATCGCTCTGTTGTTCGGTTTTAGGAAACCAAACGAAGAACACATTTGACGACATCGTCTCTGGCGGACCACTTGAATTTATGCGGGCAACGGCTTATTGGCTCACTTTAATACAAATTAACTCGAAATGGCGCAACGTATCGAACTTTTTCTTAAGAGTTATTTCTCACCACAACCTGTCCTGTAACACCCTTGCAAGCTTTTCAGACTGTTTCTGAGCACCCTGCAAATAGACAGAGAAATCGTGAATGAAACGCGTTTGGCTGTCAAGAGAAAAATGTGTGAAGCCTACAATGACTACCGCATCAGAAAATGGTCGAAATATCTCCCACAAAGCCCAAAGAAATTCTGGTTGTATGTAAAGGATGTCAGTGGTACGAAAATTAGTGTCCAGATACTCATGTAGGAGACAGGTAACGAAACTGAGTGTAGCAAAGCAGAATCAGAGATGCTGTACTCCGCTTTCGGATTTTCCTTTAGTAAGTAATGTCCAGGAGTATTTACCCAATTCAGTTCTTGCACCATTGCGAAGATAAGTGCTATAGATATTAGTATCAGTGGCCTTGATAAACAACTTAAATCGCTAAAATCTAACAAAGCTCCCGAGCCCCAAGGAATGCCTGTCAGATTCTATACCGAATTTTCGTCTTAGTTTGTCCCTCTTTTAACCATAATCTGCAGGAGATGCCTGGAATAAGAAACTGTTCCCATTAGTTTGAAGAAATCACAGGTCACACTAGCCCGCAATGAGGATGAGTAGTGAACCACAACATTACCGTCCAGTATCCTTGACATCCGTTTTTCTAGTATCTTAGTCCATATTCTGAGCTCAAACGAAGTTATCTATCTCTAACAGAATGACCTCCTCAATGCCAACCAGCAGTGATTTCGCAAACATCGATCGTGTGAAAGTCAACTCGGTTTATCTCACGTGACATTCTGAAAGACTTGGAACTCGGCAGTCAGGGAGATGCAGTTTCATTGACTTCAGAGAAGCAGTTGACTTAGTGGCACAGTTGCGATTATTATCGAGAGTAGAATTTGTGACTGGATTTTTGATTTCGTAATAGAAGGGGCGCAGCATATTATATTGGGCAGTGGGTCATCGAAAGTTATAGAAGTATATTAATGTGTACTCCATGGAAGTGTGTTGGCACCGTTGCTGTTCGTCTTCTAGTTAATGACAATGTAGACAGTACTAACAGTAACCGCAAACTTTTCGCAGATTATACAATAACCTATAATGAAGATCTATATGAAAAAAGCTGTAAAATATTCAGTTGGATCTTGTTACGATTTCAGAATGGTGCAGATATTGACAACTTGTTTTAAATGTTCAGATGTGTAAATCTTGAAAAATCTGAATTGTTGGCCACTTGAAAATACACACAAGTAATACCACGAAAGCCTTTTGAGAAAATTTCAAGAACCAGTACTAAACAGTCATACAAAATGATAACTAAACACTCCGCATCCTAAATATTGATTAAACTTGTGGGATCCGTACCAAAGACAAACACGGGATACTGAAAGCATACAAAGAAGGGCAGCATAAATGGCCACAGATTTGTTTGACGTACGGGAGAGTGTCATAGAGTATTGAAAGAACTGAACTGGCAGTCGCTTGAAAATTATGGAAACTACCCCGTGGAAGCCGACTTACACAGTTTCAATAAGCAATTGTAAGTGAAGTATCTAACATTCTACAGCTCCCTACGTATCGCCCCCGTAGGGATTGGGAGGGCAAGATTAGGCAAATTACAGCGCGCGCAAAGACCTTTAAACAGCGTTTCTTCCCGCACTCCATGCATGAAGGAAAAGGAACAAGACATCATAACTGGTACAACGGGAAGTACCCTCTTATCTATAAGATAAACAGTATTAAACATCCCACCGAACTTTTGCAAAGATCTAGACAGAAGTCTATCCCTGCCAAATAGACGAGGAAAGCACAACGTCCATTCACGCTAATGCAATCACCTATCAAAGGCCTGAATAACCACCTTTTACAGTGTGGACAGCTGCGAGAAGTGCATGAAGAGAATCACTGACGTTCTGGAAGGTAACGACAGGTATGTGGAGCCATGCCGATTCTATTGCTGCGGTCAGCTGCAATTGTTTTCTCGGTTGAAGATCCAAGACACGTGCAGGCCGATTGAACTGGTCCCACCAATCTTTGTTAATCCATTATGGACTGTGGGACAAAGATTGGCATGTATTTCTTGATGCAATAATTTACCAACAGCCATACGTATCGTAGAAATTTATTTTATGACCTTCTTATGTGCTACCAGTTTCATACATTACATTGATGCCATCTTCAGACCACACACGTCACAGTCTTACGACTATGACGTGTGGGGTCTGAAGATGGCATCAATGTAATGTCGCTATACACGTAAGGAGCCATATAACAGGATCCGTGAATCAAATCGCTATGCAACAGCTCATGGTTGCCAGGTCCCACCAATTGTCGATTTTGTTTAAATCCGAGGACTTTGGTGGCCACATGCGTACCGTAAAATTATCCTGGTGCTCTTAAACCTACGCACGTACACTCCGAGCTGAGTGGCAAGTTGCATTGTCCTGTGGAAGATGCAGGAATCAACTCCATGTACGGTTGGACATGGTCCTCATGGAAATAGGCATTCTTTTGTTGATCCATTGTGACTTCCACAACACCGATATCACCCAGGGAATGTAACTAAAACATTTCGCAAATCATAACGCTCCTTCCTCCGTCCTGGGCGCTTCCGTCGATTGTCGCAGGTCTCTACGCTCCTACGGCATGTCTGATGGAGCGAAAAACGTAATTCATCTGCAAAGGTCACCTGTCGCCACTCAGTGCAGTTGCGGTACTGGCGTGCAAATTCCAGCCTTCCCGACGAACAGTCGTCAGTATGGGTGCAAGAACCAGGAGGCTAATGCGGAGGTCCGTGGGTAGCAACGTTCACTGAACGGTCGTTGAGGAGACGCAGCTGGTAGCCCTCTGGTTCGTCTGGGCCGGTCAACTGCTCAGCACGTCTATCCGCTGGGTACAATTTGAAACGAGATCGTTTGACCAGGCAACACGTCTCCAGTCGATTCGCCTGTACACATCTATGCAGCCATCGTTCACCCCTGCCATCTATGGCCAGTGGTACACCGTAGTTGCTTCGGTGCCGGTTTTAGACAGCGCCATTTTGCCATGCACGCTATACGTCAGCCATGGAGACATGTGATTAGTTTACAAATTTATCCGTTTAGGGCCGGCCGCGGTGGTCTCGCGGTTCTAGACGCGCAGTCCGGAACCGTGCGACTGCTACGGTCGCAGGTTCGAATCCTGCTTCGGGCATGGATGTGTCTGATGTCCTTAGGTTAGTTAGGTTTACGTAGCTCTAAGTTCTAGGGGACTGATGACCATAGCAGTTGAGTCCCATAGTGCTCAGAGCCATTTTTATCCGTTTAGGGTCATGTCCTTTTGGACGTCGGTTAAATCGCTCCGTTTCCGTATTACGACGACGACTGCACTCTTTTCTGCGCTCCATCCGACACGTTTCATATGCCTTGTACAGAAAGTGCTGCCACCAGTCGTCTGTGAGTGCTTATTGCACGTCGACGTCTAATATGGCCTGTGGTCACATTAAAGAACCATGTATAACAGTGTTCTTAAACCAAGTATCGAAGTGAGCTAAGGGTAAGAAAGGCGCCGTAAACAACACAGAGTTAGTCAGCTTATCTGAAGCAACACTGGTTCAGAGGAAGCCAGCCTATCTGCAGACCGAGGCGCTCACGTCCTGCAACCGTGCATCGCATCGCGGACAACCTCCTGCCACTAACAACCTGTTTCCGCTTCCTCAGACCTCGGAAGCGAGGAGCACCTCTAAACCCCGGAAAAATATCCGCTGTTCAGACTTCGTAAACGAGCAGAGAGCTTAGAGATACGTCGAGCGATTCCAACCAGAGCCTTCTCAACCAACACCAGAGTTGTTCCTGAACGTACAGGACCTGCAGTGGTTTACCATACATGACCCACAAACTTATACTCTCATCTGTGTCCTTACTCAACAAACCAATGTTCTGTGCATAATGGAAACCCTTGATAATAACATTATTTGCTTCTTCCCCTCTCCATTTGTGGACCTAAAAATACAAGCAACGCTTAATATAGTGTGCACCACGAGAAATTAGTCATTTTTCAAGAGGAAACATATGTCCAGAAGTACACAGTTTGGGCACTATGATGCAGCGAAGTCTGAGAACAGTTCTGTCGTTGTGTCTTCGGATAATGTGCGGTGGTCTAATTAGTTATGCAGCCTACTATTGATCGCATGATAAGTAATTGAAACCCTCAGCTGCCGACAGCTGTTGTTGATATACCTCCATGGGGACAGCTAAAAATGTGTGCCCCGATCGGGACTGGAACCCGGGATCTCCTGCGTACATGGCAGACGCTCTATCCATCTGAGTCACCGAGGACACAGGTGAATAGCGCGATTGCAGGGACTTATCCCTTGCACGCTTCCCGTCAGACCCACGTTCCCAACTGTCCACGATCTGCATACGTAATGTTCCTAATAGATATTTGCTCATCTGTGTCCTCGGTGGCTCAGATGAATAGAGCGTCTGCCATGTAAGCAGGAGATCCCTGGTTCGAGTCCCGGTCGGGGCACATATTTCAGCTGTCCCCATCGAGGTATATCAACAACACCTGTCGGAAGCTGAGGGTTTCAATTAATTATCATTTATTCTACAGAAACTGCACGGTCACCAATGGTATCTGTTCTGTCGAGAACAGTTACTACACTCCTGGAAATTGAAATAAGAACACCGTGAATTCATTGTCCCAGGAATGGGAAACTTTATTGACACATTCCTGGGGTCAGATACATCACATGATCACACTGACAGAACCACAGGCACATAGATACAGGCAACAGAGCATGCACAATGTCGACACTAGTACAGTGTATATCCACCTTTCGCAGCAATGCAGGCTGCTATTCTCCCGTGGAGACGATAGTAGAGATGCTGGATGTAGTCCTGTGGAACGTCTTGCCATGCCATTTCCACCTGGCGCCTCAGTTGGACCAGCGTTCGTGCTGGACGTGCAGACCGCGTGAGACGACGCTTCATCCAGTCCCAAACATGCTCAATGGGGGACAGATCCGGAGATCTTGCTCGCCAGGGTAGTTGACTTACACCTTCTAGAGCACGTTGGGTGGCACGGGATACATGCGGACAGGCATTGTCCTGTTGGAACAGCAAGTTCCCTTGCCGGTCTAGGAATGGTAGAACGATGGGTTCGATGACGGTTTGGATGTACCGTGCACTATTCAGTGTCCCCTCGACGATCACCAGAGGTGTACGGCCAGTGTAGGAGATCGCCCACACCATGATGCCGGGTGTTGGCCCTGTGTGCCTCGGTCGTATGCAGTCCTGATTGTGGCGCTCACCTGCACGGCGCCAAACACGCATACGACCATCATTGGCACCAAGCCAGAAGCGACTCTCATCGCTGAAGACGACACGTCTCCATTCGTCCCTCCATTCACGCCTGTCGCGACTCCACTGGAGGCGGGCTGCACGATGTTGGGACGTGAGCGGAAGACGGCCTAACGGTGTGCGGGACCGTAGCCCAGCTTCATGGAGATGGTTGCGAATGGTCCTCGCCGATACCCCAGGAGCAACAGTGTCCCTAATTTGCTGGGAAGTGGCGGTGCGGTCCCTACGGCACTGCGTAGGACCCTACAGTCTTGGCGTGCATCCGTGCGTCGCTGCGGTCCTGTCCCAGGTCGACGGGCACGTGCACCTTCCGCCGACCACTGGCGACAACATCGATGTACTGTGCAGACCTCACGCCACACGTGTTGAGCAATTCGGCGGTACGTCCACCCGGCTCCTCGCATGCCCACTATACGCCCTCGCTCAAAGTCCGTCAACTGCACATACGGTTCACGTCCACGCTGTCGCGGCATGCTACCAGTGTTAAAGACTGCGATGGAGCTCCGTATGCCACGGCAAACTGGCTGACACTGACGGCGGCAGTGCACAAATGCTGCGCAGCTAGCGCCATTCGACGGCCAACACCGCGGTTCCTGGTGTGTCCGCTGTCCCGTGCGTGTGATCATTGGTTGTACAGCCCTCTCGCAGTGTCCGGAGCAAGTATGGTGGGTCTGACACACCGGTGTCAATGTGTTCTTTTTTCCATTTCCAGGAGTGTATCTTCATATCTACTAGTGACCATTGTAAGGTGACTGTACGAACTATACCTAATAGCATTCTTTCACATGCGCTGCACCTGCCCCTAGTCCCTTATTCTCAGCATAATTCGGTAGTTATTTGTATAACACTGTAGTAACGTTGTTGGCAGCATTACGACAGATACTAGCACACAACTAACGAAATTACCAATAAGCTGCTTGCATACGGCAAACAGCAGAGCCGCTGCTCCGTTCTAACTAAGAAAGTTTCCCTACAAGAATGTTCGTCTTTCTTCGTGCGCGTTAGTTGAGAGAAGAATACAAGAGTCGGCAAAGTTACAAGTACGTACAGCATTTTCTACTTGGAGTTTTTACACAGTAGTAGCGCGAGCATACAGCAAACTGAGTTTTTTTGTGTTAGTTATATTTTCCTGGACCATCAATAGTTCTGCATCATGTTGAGAAATTCACTGTGCGTATGGTGGGCCTTCTGAATACTGTACCAATTATTCTACATTTTTGTGTGGTATTAGATAGCATAAATAGATGTTCGCACGGTTTGAACGGTTGCCATTACAGAGAATCTTTTAGAACAGGGTCATCCAGCAATCTCAAGTCGCCCCGTAGTTACGCGTATCTCATTTTAACATGTGCGGTGTTCTCTGTGAACAATAGCTACGTCCATACCATCTGCGAGAAGGTCAGGAAATAATAGTGGAGGATATCCATGTTGAGTACAAATTGAGCAATGGTTGCACACTCCAGCCATAATTGAAGACTATGGTGCTATTGCATGTTCATAAGAAACGGCATTGTGAGCAATAACACTCATCTTCGGGCAGACAAATATCTACGTGCGGTGTTCATTAGAAGTAATCAACACAGGTTAAGTCCGGAATGTATGGGACTGGATAATTCATGATCAAATCATTGGGTGGTGTTTAATCCTAATCAGTCTATTAGGACTGTTCCACCTTATGCTCAAAGACGTTCATCCT
The DNA here is from genome assembly GCF_023897955.1 of Schistocerca gregaria. Classification (NCBI taxonomy): domain Eukaryota; kingdom Metazoa; phylum Arthropoda; class Insecta; order Orthoptera; family Acrididae; genus Schistocerca; species Schistocerca gregaria. The sequence goes on from NC_064920.1 coordinate 769,286,732, forward strand.
GGACGGCGTGTCACATAATGTGGCTACAAAACGACGGAACTCCAGCTCATCCCTTGATACGAATGTGTGGCATTACCTGCACCCATATACTCAGATAGATAAATTGGTTCAAGAGAAATCATTGCATGTTTATGTTGTACAGTGTGTTTGATACCTGTTGATGACGAAGCACACAGCAGCAACATGAACATTGTCTTTAGTACAGATTGAGGTATTAATCTTGAGAATTTGCTTCAGTAATAACGTGTACTGTTTTTCTGTGTGTATTTCTACAACAATAAACGTTCAGATAATGACGAGTATAACAAATATATAATAGGCGATCACAAGATATGCGATCGTTTAAGTCCCCTGTCACGGCAATATGCCAACTCGCTCGACAGAAAGTAAGTAAATTTAGTTTTTAGCGTCCCGTCGATGACGAGAGTATTACGCACAGAACTCGGACTCGATACGAATTGGGAATGAGATCAACCGAAACCTTTCAAATGTACCGTCGCCTTTGGGAAACACAGAAAACCTAAATCATAACGGCAGGATTGCCGTTTAAAACCTGCTTGTTCCAAATGTCTTAACCCCTGCGCCGTCTGTGTTGGTCACAACATGTTCCCCGAGAAAATTAGCGCACTCATTGTGTACGCGTCTTGTATAGTGAGGACTCTAAACATAAACTTGATGGCTTCTGAAAAGTTCTAGGGTGGTTCAATAAGTAATGCCGCAGTTTTTTTAAGGTACTGCATATTTTGAGAGGTGGTGATGAGGACCAAAACGAGACAAGAACGTCTGGTAAACATGGGCTCGAAAATGCATACCTTAAGAGCTTTGGGCACTTGTTCTCATCTACGAAACTTTGAACCATATCTCTTCAACTGCAAATGTTTTACTACTACAAACGAGCAACAGAATGCAGTAAGCAAAATATGTGGTGTCACCGCCAGACACCACACTTGCTAGGTGGTAGCCTTTAAATCGGCCGCGGTCCGTTAGTATAAGTCGGGCCCGCGTGTCGCCACTATCAGTGATTGCAGACCGAGCGCCACCACACTGGAGGTCTAGAGAGACTTCCTAGCACTCGCCCCAGTTGTACAGCCGACTTTGCTAGCGATGGTTCACTGACAAATTACACTCTCATTTGCCGATACGATAGTTAGCATAGCCTTCAGCTACGTTATTTGCTACGACCTAGCAAGGCGCCAGTATCTGTACTATTGATATTGTGAATCATGTACCATAAAGAGCGACGTTCGTCATTAATGGATTAAAGTTAAGTATTCCACCAGCTACGTCCATTTTTCTCAATTCTAATTCCCTTGTCATGTTCGAGACCTCACTCCAGCCTGCGTGAGCTGAGACGCGTGCATTTCGGCCTCCTTTAGAAAAACACCGTTGGCTCTCCTGCCAACCACAACAAAATACGAGGACAGTCCTCTGTTTTTGTCAAGGATACAGCATGCAGTAAACATCTGTTAGACTTGTGACTGTAAACCGTGTTCACATTTTAGGATAAGTGCAGTACACAGTTCTGATGGAACGTGGAATGCGAGACATGATGTTTGGCAACTTGAAGCAACCGTCGAGCCTATGTCCTGAATGATGAAAAACATGTGGAAGGTATGCACAGTTATTCAGTCGTCTTTTCCAGCTACCATTGGACTCTGGCTTCATAGCTCCAACAAAGGTGAATTCTGGCGGATCTCGCAACATTCGTACTCCTGCTGTGGTGAGGTGAGCATTGCAACGAGAGGAAGAAAGTCCTGGAACCAATCTATGTAGACGTCCAGCATCTATCAGAGTTAGTCATCCTCTACTCTGGTTGATCCTGCATGAACAGTTGCTACACTCATAATACGTACAGCGTGTCTAAGTCCTTCGGCCACAGAATCAGCCAGCCAGATTACAGTTCTGGCAATGGTTGTTGCAAAAATGTGGTGAACTGCCACTTTTCACAACAGAGGGAGTGTTCACAGACGAGACTGGATTCACGTGAGATGGGATTGTCAGTTTTCATAACCAACATGTGTGTACTGATTCTAATCCACACGCAGTTGAAGGAGCAAGGCATCAGGACCGTTTTCCAATTAACGTTTTGGCAAAAGTTATTGGCGATCATCTAATAGGATCTTGCATATTATCAAATAGGCTGATTGGTGCAGGGCATCTTCAATCGATAGCAAAAGACTTCCTTATCCTGCTAGAAGAGATACCAATACAATAACGCGTGGAGATGTTGTTCATGCTGTGCGGCTGGTCCCGGATGAGGTTCGAGTCCTCCCCCGGGCGTGGGTGTATATGTCTGTCCTTAGGATAATTTAGGTTAAGTAGTGTGTAATCTTAGGGACTGATGACCTTAGCAGTTAAGTCCCTAAAGATTTCACACACATTTGAACATTTTTTGAACATGTTGTTCATGCATGATGGAGCACCAGCCCCTTTTCTCTGAAATGCCCGAGAACGTATTCAGAGACATATAATGGACAATGGATTGGTAGAGGAGATCCAGCGCGCTGCACAGCCCCTTTGCCTGGTCTTAATCCCTTGGATTTTTGGTTCTTGGGAGACTTGACATCTTTGTCGGAAGCCCCACTAACATTGTACAAACACTACAGGAACGAGTCATATGTGCCGGCCAACGCATTCGTGAGTAACCTGGAGTTCTTCAGAAAGTGCTTGGTTGCCTAAGACGTCGGACAGAAGCATGTGTTACTGTGAATGGATACCATATTGAGCACCTCCTTTAGCGATGACTCACAAGTGCTGGTCGTATGTGATAGAAAGCATTTTACATAAGAATCTCAGCTGCTTCTCAGTAACAGAATTATGTGTTCTCATTTCTTTATTGAATTTTGTAAGTCGCTCGTAATAGCAAAGAAGTTGCTGTAGGAAAGTGAGTTTCAGATTAGCGAAGATGAACAAGTGCTCATAGGTTTTAAGGTATGCAGTTTAGAGACAATTTTTATGAGACATTTTTCCATACTATCACCTCTCAAACATGGAATACTTTTCTAGCACTCTTTGCATAGGAAAACGGCCCTTTAAGAGCTTGAAATTTGATATTTCTTCTGCATGTATGTTAAATTTCGAAGAACTCTGACAGATGGCAGAACCGTAGTGTACCATCCAAAAGGCATCTATGCTAGACACTCTTGACAGACAACTGAATACTTGCTTGCAGAAAAAGAAAGCGTGATGAACATTCATAAACGTTTGTGTGCAGTACATGGTAATGATGCACTAGGTAGAAGTACTGTTGACAGAAGGATAAAAAGAGTTAAAGCGTCGGGAAGAGCGGAAACTGAGCTTGGTGATCGGCAACGTTTGGGAGGTCCTGTCATACCCACTGCTCCTGACATGGCGTAGCGAACCGTGCGGCTACCATTGTCCATGCAGACCGAAGCATCACAACTCCGCAACTGGCTCTACAGCTACCGATTAGAAGACTGTGTGCTATGACTGAGACTTGGATATTCAAAAGTGTGCTCAAAGTGGGTTCCAGGTATGCTTATAACAGATCACAAAAACATAAACCATTTCATCTTCACTCTTGCAGCAGTTTGAGGCCGTGGAAGAGGCCTTCCTGTTACGGGTCGTTACAGTTGACGAAAATCGAGTGCATCATTTTGAGTCGAAAAGAAAAAAATAGCCTCCTGAGTGGAATCACCCACAGTCACGAAAAGGAGAAGAAATTCAAGGCGACTCCCTCTGATGATAAGGTCATTATGACAGTGTTTTGGGGCACTGGTGGTCTCATTCTCGTGAAAGAGTTGCCAAAAGAGTCAGCCATCAACTGAGAGACATGTGTGAAGACCCTGAACAAACTCAAGGACTATTAACGATGCGTTCGGTCTGATTAGAATCCTAAAGGAATCTTGCTCCAACACGGCAACGCAAACCCAACAGAAGTCTCAGAAACGCCAAGTGGAGTTGGTTAACACTGCCCCATTTACCCTACGACCCAAACCTGGTGACCTCAGCCTTCCATCTGTTTGTGCAGCTCAAGGAGTTTCTCTCTCACAATCTGAAAACGATGACAGCTTAATTATGCTGTGGAAACGTAGCTACGAACACAGGACAAGAGCTGTTACCAACAGGGAACAAATGCTGTTACATAACGCTCACGTAAGACCATAGAACATGATGGAGACTATGTACAAAAATAGTGCATGTAAAACAAGTGTTGACTGCCATTGTCACCAAATTCTATCTCTTAAGAATAAATACATTAGCAGAAAAAAACTGTTTGGTATTGTTTATTTAATGACACTCGTAGAAAGATGCCAAATTTAAGAGCACGATGTTAACAAAATGCTGTTGGTAGGTTTTTCATTACGGACATTCGAAATTCCTTCAATGGGAGCGATCATCGGACAGCCCATCTGCAGTCAAGTATTCGGCCTCCGCTGTTTGCCGCCGGTGAGCGGCCGACCTTACTTCAGTGTAACATGTTTAGCTCTAACATCAACATCGGCGTGCTACTACAGATCCAGGCTACCGTGTGCGGCCGGTCCCGTACTTCTTCCTGGAATGGGTTCTCTTGTACGTATGCAACTGTGCCAACGGCCAAAACTGATTCTACTTCTCTCTCCGTGCAGAATGCAACATGTATCCGTCTTCAAACTTGCAAACCACTCTGGACCCAAGTTCGGATTTTGAGTCAGCCCTTGAAGTGATGATGTGTGACTTGTTAGCGCGCTGCCAACGAAAGGTAGGGATTCAGATTCGAGTTCCGGTCCGGCTCACAGTTTTGCAATAGAAATGAGATTATTCCTTGGCCTGCCAAAATAATGGCATCCATACGAATTATGATTTTTATTTAAGTTGGTACGGCATCTTCACATAATGGATTGGGGTTTAAGCCTCCGTTTTCACAAATTGCCTGGCCATCGCTTTTTATGTCGTCCTTCTTTCTTATTTATCTATTTAAAAGTTAATATTATTTCCTTAACCCATACTTTGTCCATCCTCCGTATCCGTTTCTATCTTCTGTTGCAGTATTTAATTATTTCTCATGGTTCTACTTCCAGCTCTTGTCACATTTTCCCACTTCTTAGCACATCTGTTACGTTTTAGCCATTTCTTGTTCTCATAAATTCTTTATCTGTATTTTTTTATTTTATCCAAATACCTCTTACAGATATCCACCATTCACTTCTATGAAAAAGTGATGAAAGAGTCATAGTTTTATAAAACGTTACTCCGTGTTTCTAGTGTGATCTCTTTTTTTGCGTAGTATAGATGGTTTCATATTCACTTCTAAATCTAGAGAGTTTTACACGTAGATCTTTCTTAAGGGCCTCGAAATTTTTACAAAGCAAATTGGTGAAGGATCTTATCTGTCCCAAACGAATGTTGACTACAATGATTTTCATTCGGAGTGAAGGTTTTCTTCATAAATTACTCTTCGTTACAAAAATTTCGCTCTCTTATTGATTACACAAATAACACGAATGGTGGAATGTACGTAGAAAGTCGTTTATTTTGATACTTTTTTTGTACACGATAGTTCCAATTTTGGAACATATCATTAATACAAGTTTTAAAAAGGATGGACATATTTGGCATCCGTGCCGTATTCTCTTGTTTACCAAAATTTCCTCATTCTTTGAAAGTTAAAAATGTGTACCGGATGAGGACTCGAACCCGGAATCTTGCTTCTCGCGAGCAATGTTTTTACTGGCTTTTTTATTTTTTATTTTTCTATTTTGTTCGGTAATGTTCGTTGCGTTTGGTCTGGGCGGACGTCATAGGACATCCGTTCAAGATGATCGCCGATTCCTCTGTTCAGTTTTTTTTGTTACAGAGGGCCATCGCCTCTCCGACTGAACACGCTGAGCTACCGTGCCGGTGTGGATCGGCTACGTAGGAACGACTCTCGCCGCCGCCCCCCAAACTGCTTCCTCTCCCTCACAGTTTCAGTTCGGCCGTGATCTTTCCCATTGAAACGGCGAAAATCTCCTTTCGTCAAAATAACGTTCGTGTCCAATGATTTGCTTTGACAACAAAATAACTAAAGGCAGTGAGGAATGGAGATTATGTTTTGTCGATAACGTGGTCATTATAGGTGGAGCGCAGACTCTGACTCGTCAGCATACGTTTTACGCGTCTTAACGAAACCTCGGAACCCTTAACATTGGACGGTCGGACGAGGATTTACTAGTAAACCATAATTCAGGGTAACAGGCATAACACTAGCCTTGCGTCTTGCCTCAGCACCCGTATGGTCGGTGAAAACACAGGTACTTGAAATACGTATTGTCTGAATGTCCATCCTATTTGGCACCCACCCACATTCCCGAATCTAAATAAGCATGTAGCTGGAAAACCTTTACAGTCCACTCCAGACAATACGGTAACTGGAGACGAATACTAGGCAGACCTGTCAAAATCGTGTGTCAGGGATGAAGCTTACTCACTGGAAAAAACTTGCGACAATGCACATCAACCTAAAAGGGATCTTCGTCGAAAATTAAGTGTTTACTTGCTAAGAGAATCTTTCACTGTCTTTCTGAGAAACTTTCTCATTGCCTCGACACTTTTCTCTACATTATCCTAATGAAACCCGGTTCGGTTCTTCCAGTAACGTCATGGCCCTCTCCAGTGACACTTCGTGGCATGATTCTCTTTCGGTGTCGTCGGAACGCTAAACTCTACTTTCCTTTCGACATTTGGGCTTCCAGATTAGCGCATAGTCCACACAAGCACTGCGATATATGCGCGGACCTGATAGTGTTATGTATCAAGTTCTCCCGTGACACTGTGCAGTTTGTGGTCGGTATATCACGCACGACGAAGATTGTAGAATGCGGCTGTATTATTGTTGACAGCTACTTCTCCGTACGGCTGAAGATGTGCAAACTCGGCAGCTGTGTTTTAATAAGAACGATCAACAGTTTTGTAACCAAACTCAAAAATAGCTAGAACTTGGCCGCCTTCATTACCCTGTGTTCATATATGTCATGTCATAGACTGCGAGCGTCAGTCAGTACATTACTTTTAACTATTAAGTTTATTTCAGTCAATGTTCACATTAATTGTATACGGGGTGAACAAAGAGTTTCTGCTTTGAGGGCGTTGCTGCAGAGTGTATGCAATCCAGTGTGACTCCGAATGTGTGTATACAAGCACACACATGAATCCAAGGGATTGGTGTGCAATTCATGTCTTTCCGACGTGCGTGCGGTAAATGCGGAAACGTGAACTATGCTGATGTTATTACTAAATGCGTCCAAACAGGGCCAACATTCAAAGGACAAACACCCTTCGACATCCGTGGGAGAATGGAGAATGTGTATTGGGCACCATGTCTGTCGAAAATAACCGTTGTGGAATGGTGCACCAAGTTCTGCGTTGGCCGCGATTCGACACATGTCACCGGTAGATCTGGGAGGCCAGCCTCGTCCTTTACGAGCAACAAGCAGCTGGCGGTTGATGATGCAGTTAGGACCGACTGGCGCATAACCATTCGTGCGCTGGCAAAGGTCTCGACATCAGCTTCGGTAGCGCGAAACACGTTATTCGACAGTAGTTAGGCTACGGTAAGGTGTGCAGTCAGTGGATGCCCCGGCTCCGAACGTCGAACAAATGGGAAACCAGATGGCTGTTTTCCTGAAGATGCTGATGTGCATTATTCAGCAACACACATTTTCAATAACTGTGCAGCAGCCATAAAAAGCTTAACAACCAATGAAATTCTGTTTAAGAGAAGGGAAAAGGATTTATTGGTAGCCATCTCCTTCTACTCCGGCCGGCCGGTGTAGTCGTGCGGTTCTAGGCGCTTCAGTCTGGAACCGCGTGACCGCTACGGTCGCAGGTTCGAATCCTGCCTCGGGCATGGATGTGTGTGATGTCCTTAGGTTAGTTAGGTTTAAGTAGTTCTAAGTTCTAGGGTATTGATGACCACAGATGTTAAGTCCCATAGTGCTCAGAGCCATTTCAACCATTCCTTCTACTACTGGGGAATTTCTTAGTAGAACCAACTTATTTTTTCTGTCTGTCTCTCTATCTCTGCGTGTGTGTGTGTATGTGTGTGTGTGTGTGTGTGTGTGTGTGTGTGTGTGTGTTGTTGTTGTTGTTGTTGTTGCTGTTGTTGTTGTTGTTGTTGTTGTGTTGTTGTGATCTTCAGTCCTGAGACTGGTTTGATGCAGCTCTCCATGCTACTCTATCCTGTGCAAGCCTCTTCATCTCTCAGTACCCACTGCAACCTACATCCTTCTGAATCTGCGTAGTGTAGTCATCTCTTGGTCTCCCTCTACGATTTTTACCCTCCACGCTGCCTTCCAATACTAAATTGGTGATCCCTTGATGCCTCAGAACATGTCCTACCAACCGATCCCTTCTTCTGGTCAAGTTGTGCCACAAACTTCTCAATCCTATTCAATACTTCCTAATTATTAATGTGATCTACCCATCTAATTTTCAGCATTCTTCTGTAGCACCACATTTCGAAAGCTTCTATTCTCTTCTTGTCCAAACTATTTATCGTCCATGTTTCACTTCCATACATGGCTACACTCCATACAAATACTTTCAGAAATGTCTTCCTGACACTTAAATCTATACTCGATGTTAACAAATTTCTCTTCTTCAGAAACGCTTTCCTTGCCATTGCCAGTCTACATTTTATATCCTCTCTACTTCGACTATCATCAGTTATTTTGCTCCCCAAACAGCAAAACTAGTTTACTACTTTAAGTGTCTCATTTCCTAATCTAATACCCTCAACATCACCCGACTTAATTCGACTACATTCCATTATCCTCGTTTTACTTTTGTTGATATAATCTATCTGAAACCTGTCAGTATCTCCAGGCTTCTTCCATGTATACAGCCTTCTTTTATGATTCTTGAACCAAGTGTTACCTATGATTAAGTTGCCCTCTGTGCAAAATTCTACCAGGCGGCTTCCTCTTTCATTTCTTTGCCCCAGTCCATATTCACCTACTATGTTTCCTTCTCTCCCTTTTCCTACTACCGAATTCCAGTCACCCATGACTTTTAAATTTTCGTCTCCCTTCACAATCTGAATAATTTCTTTGATTTGATCATACATTTCATCAATTTCTTCGTCATCTGTGTGTGTGTGTATAAAGTCAATCTAACTTCTGCACCATTTCAGTGCAGTAATGTGTTCATTGTAAATAAGTATTGCAGTAGTTCCATTATATGTTTATTATGTGTAAATAAAATATATTTTTCTTAATTTTAAAATCAGTGCATTAATCATTAATGGGATCATAGTAAATGAGTGTTGTAAAATGATTCTTTCTTATAGTGTTCATATATATATATATATATATATATATATATATATATATATATATATATATATATATATATATATATGACGATCATTCTAATTGGGACCTGTGGAAGGTACACTAGCTTATTTGTTTTAGTTGTAAATACTTGTCGTGTATTATTTCAAATGGTTCAAATGGCTCTGAGCATTATGGGACTTAAAACATCTGAGGTAATCAGTCCCCTAGAACTTAGAACTACTTAAACCTAACTAACCTAAGGACATCACACACATCCATGCGCGAGGCAGGATTCAAACCTGCGACCGTAGCGGTCGCGCAGTTTCAGACTGAAGCACCTAGAACCGCTCGGTCACAATGGTCGGCCGTGTATTATTGTTTTTCTGACATGTTCTACATCCTGGAGGACCTCTTCATTACGGATCAATTTGAATGAAAGTATATCTAATCCCTAATCTAATGTTGAAAGCAACACGTTGTTATGAGCGCCTGTTGCAAGCGACGAAAACTGGTGCCACCACGGGGAACCGAAGTCGAAAGCGTCGACGATGCAACTGTGTCATCCACTGCCCCCTCGTCCCAATTAATTCAAAAGTGAGCCACCTGCTGGAAAGGTGATACTCTATTCTTTGATTACCGTGGTCCATTTTTACTGATTTCTAGGAACCTGGTGTCTCGCCGGCCAGGGTGGCCGAGCGGTTCTAGGCGCTACAGTCTGGAACCGAGCGACCGCTACGGTCGCAGGTTCGAATCCTGCCTCGGGCATGGATGTGTGTGATGTCCTTAGGTTAGTTAGGTTTAAGTAGTTCTAAGTTCTAGGGGACTGATGACCTTAGAAGTTGAGTCACATAGGGCTCAGAGCCAGCCACCTGGTGTCTCCATAACTGGCCCACGGTAGCGGACATTCCTGGGGAAATTACAGCGTGCAATTAAGACAAAACGTCCGAGAAAACTGCGAGAAGGGGTGCTGCTGCTTGATGGTAACGCCCGTCCCCAGGTTGCAAATGTCGTAACGCAGAAGTTGCGCCAGCTGAAGTGGCAGACACTCGAGGACGCGCCCAACAGTCCTGATCTCCCCCCATGCCATCGTCACGCCTTCGATCCCTTGAAAAATGCCTTGAGGGGTCGTCGACTCCTGTCGGACGAGGACGTGCAGCAGACATTTATGGACCACTTCACGCAGCAGGAAACAATGCTTTACCAAATGGGTATTTTCAACCAGGTGCGACGGTAGGATGATTGCCTCAATGGTCACGCCAATTCTGCCTGATTGTCATGTCGATACTGGACTGTACGGCCTTGGAACGGAAACTTTTTGATAGCACCTTATATAGTGTCTATATTGTCCAGACTGTCTAGTCATTATCGGTAGCACATAAATATTTCTTGGTAGATGGCTGTGACAGAGCATGGTAGGGGTCAACATTCCATTAACCCTCCTATAAGTGGTACTGTAGACAATAAACACTTTGTGTGAGGATTGACTGAAATATTCTTTATGGTTCACTAGTTTAGCGCCCGCTGCGTCGCTCGTGTGGAATGTATGAACTGCAGAGATGCTTTTGTTTTTAAAACAATAAACTGGTAGCCCAGATCGCAAGAATTCTTTTTATTCCTCATTACCGGTTTCGGCGAAACTAAAGCCGCCACCATCGGATCTTAGGACACATACAGGTTACAACATCAAGGCAAATAATGGTGATATTAATAGTTCCCTATAACAAGCAGGCCTTACAAAATTGTCGTAAGTAGCTCATGGGCGTCCACGAGAGATGATGATATAAATGTTAAGTGTCTCCATCACATACAAGCGCAATTTAATCGAATTTTTATGTTGTTCACAAATTGCAACACCTAAACTGTTAACTCTAATATAGGCCATATACTCACGTTTTTTCCGAATGTACTTCTGACAAAAAAGAGATTCTGGTAGCTGGAATCCAAAGCTTTTGTAAATCATGCCTTTTGCGTTATTGTGGAGATACTTCCACAGTAACTTTATCGCCTAACAAATATTTCTTTATATCTAACCGAGAAGGAAAATACCAATTTTCATACATTGACGTTTAAATTTTTTAATGTAACGACAAATTTTCTAAAAATTTTCGTCCCCTGTCGCACTCCCTTAGGGCTTGAATTTCCAGGAACACTGGAATATTTTTCTTTTTTTTTCTAAACGAGACGTCAAATACCACTTGTCATAAATGTAGCCTTAAAAACATTTTAGTCATTCTTTAGTGATAAATTAGTTTCAAAAAACTTTCACCTGTTATTTTGCCCCATCAGTGGTTGAATTTCCAAAAATGCTGAAACACGTATTTTTTTATTTTCTGACTGAGAAACCAAATACCAGTTTTCATAGCTCTAGCTTCAAAATTCCCTTAATAGCGACACACTTTCAAAAAATCTTTCATCCCCTTTCTTAGAAGTGGAATTTCGGGCAATCTCTTCTTAAAAGATGCCTAAAGCATAAGATCCACACTCTCTCCAAACTTCAAGTTTCTATCCCTAGGGGTTTGGGCTGGGCGATGATGAGTCAGTCAATCAGTCTGACCCTATTTCACTCCCTTAGGGATTGAATTTCAAAATAAAAATAGTTTTTCCATCTCTAACTGAGAAGCCGAACACCAGTTTTCAAAGATTTAGCTTTAAAAATGATTTCGCAATGACATATCTTCATAAAACTTTCATCCTCTTAGCGACTGAACTTCCAAAACCAGTGACATGCGTACGTTTGATTTTTAACAGAGAAGCCAAATACAAATTTTCATACGATTAGCTTCAAAAATTCCTGCACAATTATATATTTCCTTACACTCTTTCACCCCCGTTTTACCCCCATAGGATTTGAATGTTCAAAAACAGTGAAACAGTGATTTCTTATTTCTGACTGAGAAGCCAAATTTAAAGTTTCATAGATATAACATTAAAAACGCTTTCGTGATACAATATTTTTGTAAGAAAATTACATCTACTATTTCACCCCCTTAGGGGTGCCATTTCCTAAAACACTGACACAAATTATTTTTTTAACTGTAACTGAGAAGTCAAATACAATTGTTCATAGATGGAAATTTAAAAATACTTTAGTAGTTGTAATTCTTCATGCTTTCCCGGCGATCTGTTGACATCTTGGAAATTCGGGAATCCAGCCGGATGTTCGCGTCGTTCTCGCACGATATTTCAACAGCGTGCCTCGCTGTCTTCTTCAGGTGCTACCTGAGACTGGTCCTTGGGTCGATCGAGTCCAGTATTTATGCCTGGGAGGAGCTGGGCGTTCCCTAATCGGTCCGCGCCGAGTCGAGTGTTCCATCTGTCGTCCGCGCCCGCCAGACTCGGCTTCAACGGACCCCTCCAGTCGTGGATGTTCCGACTGCCGTCGGCGCCCGTTTTGGCCGTCCTCAACGGTTGTGGTTGTCATTTGGGGTGTGTCAGACCCGATCTGAGATGTTAGGTACTCTATCTCATGACTGTTACTACGGTTTCAACTTCTGTTGCGTGCTGGGCGTTCCCTAATCGGTCCGCGCCGCGTCGTGTGTTCCATCTGAGGTCCGCGCCCACCAGACGCGGCTACATTGTTCCTCTCTGGTCGCCGGTGATCCCTCCGCCGTCCGCGCCCGGCCTGCCCGTCTTCTGAAGTCGAGTTCATGATCTGGGGTGTGTCAGATCTGGTCTCTAATGTCCAACACCTTGTCTCACGACTGTTCTCTCGGTCTCCACTTACATTTCTTGCAGAATCCTGCATTGAGTTTTCACAAGCTCAAGCGCTGGATTCCAGGCAGTGCTGATTTGGTATCCCGAGTCACGGTTGATTAGATTGTCTGTGACCTTAATCTCAATTGCTTCTTTAATGACACTGTCCCAAAATCTTGAGGTCTGTGTCACAATCTTAGTGTCATTGTAATCCATTGAATGACCAAGTTCCAGACAATGCGCTGCTATGGCTGATTTAGTTGCCTGCCTGAGTCTGGTATGTCTCTGGTGTTCTTTACACCTGATGTCCACTGTTCTGGTGGTCTAGCCAATGTATGACATCCCACACTGGCATCATATGTTGTAAATACCTGGCTTGCATAGCCCCAGGTCATCTTTTACATTCCCCAGCATAGCCCCAATTTTGGTGGGTGGGCAAAATATGCTCTTGATGTCATATTTCTGGAGAATCCTGCTGATCTTGGTAGAGATAGGTCCGGCATATGGCAAGTATGCCATCTTCTTGGCCCCTTCTGGTTCTTCTTCTGGATCCTTTGGCCAGTTGGCAGGTTGAAGTGCCTTCTGGATATCTCTAGAGGAGTACCCATTCCTGCTGAAAACTGATTGTAAGTGTTCTATTTCTGTGGCCAGACTATCAGGATCTCACAGAGTTTGTGCTCTGTGGACCATTTTTTTGAGCACTCCATTCTTCTGTGCCGGTTGGTGGCAACTGCTGGCTTGAAGGTATAAGTCAGTGTTCGTAGGTTTGCGGTACACACTGTGTCCAAATGTGCCATCTGCCTTTCTCTTCACCAGAACATCCAAGAACGGCAGTAGTCCATCCTTCTCCATTTCCATTGCGAACTTAATGTTCGGATGGCAAGAGTTCAGATGTAGCAGGAACTCATCTAACTTCCCTCTACCATGGGGCCAGATGACAAAGGTATCATCCACATACCTAAAAAAGCACTTGGGTTTATATGTGGCTGAAGAGAGTGCTTCCTCTTCAAACCTTTCCATAAATAGGTTGGCCACCACTGGTGGTAGAGGGCTGCCCATCGCCACCCCTTCTGTTTGTCCATAAAATTGTCCCCCATATAGGAAGTACATCGATGTCAGTACATGCCTGAACAGGTCAAGGAGAGCCCCATCGAACTTCTCTCCAATAAGCTCAAGTGACTCTTTCAGTAGTACACGTGTGAAGAGAGAGACCACATCGAAACTAACCATGATGTCTGTGTCTGTGATGTGCTGCTGGCCCAGTCGTTGTAGGAAATCCTCTGAGTTCCGGATGTGATGTGCACATTTACCCACATGTGGTGTCAACATCTTCTTCAGGTATTTCGCAGTAGGGTAAGTTGCTGCACCAGTATTGCTGACAATAGGTAGCAGTGGAACCCCATCCATGTGAATCTTGGGGAGTCCATAATGTCTAGGTGGTGTAGGCGCTTTGGGACGCAGCTTCTTAATGACTTGTTCAGGCAGGCCTGTCTCCTTCAACAGAGCCCTGGTCTTTTTGTCCACTTTCTCTGTAGGGTCGCTTGCTATTGACCTGTATGCAGGATCCTCCAGAAGTTGTTGCACCTTTCTGTCATATTCTGTTTCTTGTAAGATGACTGTGTTGTTCCCCTTATCTGCGGGCAACACCACAATGCTGTCATCCTCCCGGAGTCGCCTCAGTGCCACCCTTTCATCACCTGAAATGTTGGATTTGGGTGGCTTGGTCTTGGTGAGCGCCCTGCAGGTCTCTCTTCGGATCTCTTCGGCCACACTAGAAGGAAGCGTGTTGGCCACTTGCTCAACTGCACTGACGAAGGGTGTAACCAGAACGTTTCTAGGGGTCACTGCGAAATTGAGGCCCTTGCTAAGTACTTTTAAGGTGGTCTCATAGAGCTTCTTGTCAGTTAGATTGACCACCGTGCGTGTGTCCCTAGTCTGTTGCACCTTGTTGTTGAGGCGCTCAAACTTGGCTAGTTGGCGTGCCATTGACTTCTTGCTGGTGCATAGAACACTTACAATCAGTGTTCAGCAGTAATGGGTACTCTTCTAGAGATATCCAGAAGGCACTTCAACCTGCCAACTGGCCAAAGGATCCAGAAGAAGAACTAGAAGGGGCCAAGAAGATGGCATACTTGCCATATGCCGGACCAATCTCTACCAAAATCAGCGGGATTCTCTAGAAATATGACATCAAGAGCATATTTTGCCCACCCACCAAAATTGGGGCTATGCTGGGGAATGTAAAAGATGACCTGGGGCTACGCAAGCCAGGTGTTTACAACATACGATGCCAGTGTGGGATGTCATACATTGGCCAGACCACCAGAACTGTGGACATCAGGTGTAAAGAACACCAAAGACATACCAGACTCAGGCAGGCAACTAAATCAGCCATAGCAAAGCATTGTCTGGAACTTGATCATTCAATGGATTACAATGACACCAAGATTGTGACACAGACCTCAAGATTTTGGGACAGTGTCATTAAAGAAGCAATTGAGATTAAGGTCACAGACAATCTAATCAACCGTGACTCGGGATACCAAACCAGCACTGCCTGGAATCCAGCGCTTGAGCTTGTGAAAACTCAATGCAGGATTCTGCAAGAAATATAAGTGGAGACCGAGAGAACAGTCGTGAGACAAGGTGTTGGACATTAGAGACCAGATCTGACACACCCCAGATCATGAACTCGACTTCAGAAGACGGGCAGGCCGGGCGCGGCGACCAGAGGGGAACAATGTAGCCGCATCTGGCGGACGCGGACCTCAGATGAAACACACGACGCGGCGCAGATCGATTAGGGAGAGCCCAGCAAGCAACAGAAGTGGAAACCGTAGTAACAGTCATGAGATAGAGTACCTAACATCTCAGATCGGGTCTGACACACCCCAAATGACAACCACAACCGTTGAGGACGGCCAAAACGGGCGCCGACGGCAGTCGGAACATCCACGACTGGAGGGGTCCGTTGAAGCCGAGTCTGGCGGGCGCTGACCACAGATGGAACACTCGACTCGGCGCGGACCGACTAGGGAACGCCCAGCTCTTCCCAGGCATAAATACTGGACTCGATCGACTCAAGGACCAGTCTCAGGTAGCACCTGAAGAAGACAGCGAGGCACGCTGTTGAAATATCGTGCGAGAACGACGCGAACATCCGGCTGGATTCCCGAATATCCAAGATGTCACTTTAGTAGTTCTTAAATAATGATATTCTTTCAAAAAAAGCTTTCACCATCTACTTCACCCCATTGGGTTAAATTATATCTGACAGAGAAACCAAATAGCAATCCTATAATGGAAAGATAATGAGTTATTTTTCGTGCTTTATATCTGCTTATGTTGAGGGTGAACTGCTTGTCTCTTCACCACGGCTTCATCTCGTAACTGCTCTTCCGTTAATAAAGAAACCAATACCACAGCTTACAGTGCTTCCGAGATTATCCTCCTGATCAATGGGGCTTTTTCCCTCTAGAATCAACCGCCTTAATGGCGACAATTTTCAAAAAAGAATCTTCTTATTCTATTTCACCCTCTTACGGTTGGAATTTTGAAAAATCCCTTCTTAATCGATGCCTACGGTATAAGATCCACACTTTCCCCAAATTTCAAGTTTCTATACTTCGCAATTTGGGCTGGCCATGACGAGTCAGTCACTACATTGACTTTCCTCTACATGGGACAAGTCATACAACGAGTTTTTAAGTTACTAAATATAAGTGGCATTCTCCGATCTAATTTGTTCAGTAACATTAAGGTGTCTGGCACCTGTCTTTCCCACACGTAGCTTTTTCCATTCACTTTTAATAGTACGGTCGCAAATGTTTCATGGTTGTGGCTGTTTCCACTGATTATCCACCAATACTATAATCGAAAGATAATGGGTTATTTTACGCACTGAAGTGGAGAGCTTTACATCTGATTATGTTGAGGGTGAACTGCTTGTCTCTTCACCACTGCTTCATCTCGTCGCTGCTCTTCCGTTAATAAAGTATAGCTCCTCCGGTCTTGGGAAGTCGCTGTATACAACACCATCATTCGAGAACAGCTTACAGTGCTTCCGAGATTATCCGCCTGATCAATGGGACTTTTTCCCTCTAGAATCAATAAAGGAAATACGGAAGATCCAAAGAAGAGCAGCACGTTTCGTCACGGCTTCATTTAGCAAGCCGGAGAGTGTTTCGAAAATGTTTACTCAGTGACAGACTTCACAAGAGTGGCGATATTCATTGCAAAGTTGGTTACTATTAAAATTCCGAAAAAGCACGTTTCAAAAAGAGTTTAATGACGTATTATATTCTCCCACATAAGCAAACGAGACACGTATCAGTCACTGATAGCAGACGTCTTGCTAATACCACGTAGCCGGCCGGAGTGACCGTGCGGTTCTAGGCGCTACAGTCTGGAACCGAGTGACCGATACGGTCGCAGGTTCGAATCCTGCCTCAGGCATGGATGTGTGTGATGTTCTTAGGTTAGTTAGGTTTAATTAGTTCCAAGTTCTAGGTGACTGATGACCTTAGAAGTTGAATCACATAGTGCTGAGAGCCATTTGAACCAATACCATGTATCACGGCCTCTGGCGTTGACAACGACCTCATGTCGGAGAGGAAGAGTGGCTACCACTACTTCTATGTATGCAATATCCAGATGAAGCCACTCGTTGATTACCAGATCCCATCCAGTTACCAGTTATGAGAATACTGATTGCTAAGA
Source organism: Schistocerca gregaria (assembly GCF_023897955.1). Lineage (NCBI taxonomy): Eukaryota > Metazoa > Arthropoda > Insecta > Orthoptera > Acrididae > Schistocerca > Schistocerca gregaria. Next base: position 769,304,398 of record NC_064920.1, read on the forward strand.
TTCACCCGCTGTTCCAAATAGTCACAGATTTTTTCTATTGGATTGTTTTTGTTGTTGCGGTCTTCAGTCCTGAGACTCGTTTGAAGCAGCTCCCCATGCCTCTCTATCCTGTGCAAGCCTCTTCATCTCCGAGTAACTACTGCAACCTACATCCATCTGCATCTGCTTAGTGTATTCATCTCTTGGTCTCCCGCTACTATTTTTACCCCATACGCTTCCCTCCAGTACTAAATTGGTGATCCCTTGATGTTTCGGAATGTGTCCTACCAACCAATCTCTTTCTTTGGTCAGGTTGTACCACACATTTGTCTTCTCCGCAATTCTACTCAGTACCTCATCTTTAGTTACTTGATCTACTCATCTAATCTTCAGCATTCTTCTGTAGCACCACATTTCGAAAGCAATGTCATCCGAACACCTCAAAGTTTTTATTTCTTCTCCATTGATTTTAATTACTACTCCAAATTTTTTTCTTTCCTTCACTGCTTCCTCAATATACAGATTGAATAACATCGGGGATAGGCTACAACCCACACTCACTCCCTTCCCAGCCACTGCTTCCTTTCCATGCCCCTCGACTTTTATAACTGCCCTCTGGTTTCTGTACAAATTGTAAATAGCCTTTCGCTCCCTGTATCTGACACCTGCCATTTCAAAATTTGAAAGTGAGTATTCCAGTCAACGTGGTCAAAAGCTTTCTCTAAGTCTACATATTCTAGAAACTTAGGTTTGCCTTTCGTTAATCTGTCTTCTAAGATTAGTCGTAGGGTCAGTATTGCCTCACGTGTTCCATCATTTTTGCGGAATCTCAACTGATCTGCCCCAAGATCGGCTTCTACCAGTTTTTCCATTCGTCTGGAAAGAATTTGTGTCAGTATTTTGCAGTCGTAAGTTATTAAGCTAATGGTTCCGTAATTTTCACATCTGTCAACACCTGCTTTCTTTGGGATTGGAATTATTATACTCTTCTTGAAGTCTGAGGGTATGTCACCTGTCACGTACATCCTGCTCACCAGATGGAAGAGTTCCGTCACGGTTGGCTCTCCCAAGCCTATCAGCAGCTCTAACGGAATGTCGTCTACTCCCTGGGGCTTGCTTGGACCTACGTTCAAAAAATGGTTCAAATGGCTCTGAGCACTATGGGACTCAACTGCTGTGGTCATTAGTCCCCTAGAACTTAGAACTACTTAAACCTAACTAACCTAAGGACATCACAGACATCCATGCCCGAGGCAGGATTCGAACCTTCGACTTAAGTCTTTCAATGCTTTGTCAGATTCTTCACGCAGTATCATATCTCTCTTCTCATCTTCTTTACGTCATCTTCCATTTCCATAATATTGCCCTCAAGTGCATCACCTTTGTATACACCGTCTATATACTCCTACCACCTTTCTACTTTCCCTTCTTTGCTTAGGACTGGTTTTCCATCTGAGCTCTTGGTATTCAGGTGGTTGTCTTTTCTCCAAAGGTCACTTTAACTTTCCTGTAGGCAGTATCTATCTTACCCCTAGTGATATATGCTACTGGATTAATGTCTGCTAATTAGCGTCCCAGTCGAGTTTCTATACTGAGATTGATTATTCTTCAAATCAAGAACATATGCTTGCACCTCTGTAAAAGAGACTGTTATTATCTTGAAAGAAAGAGTGCTCACAGCGCACTCATCATAATATGTAGAAGAAAGGGCGACACATGGTCACCCTAAATGATGAAATAAACATTCTGTCTCATTTTTACGGTAACATTCCTAAAACATCACAAAACCGTGAAGTGATGTGACCTAAATTACGAATTAAATACCTCATCAGGCTTTTGGGGCACTCGACATCTTGCATCGTATTGACAGCAGTAAGCCCTTGAGTTGTCAGAGGCACTACAAACATCCAGTCATCTCCTGTCCAGATCCTCTGTTGCTTGGCTTATTGAAAACATGCAGCTTTATTTGGCACAGTGAACAATGGCCTTTTATGAGGTACCAGACTCCTAATGTCAATTACACGCACTACCCTTTGGAATGTATGCCCGGGAACATTTTGAGATGCACATCCATCCACTGATCGAAGCGATTCCTGTCTGCTTCGAAACCGATTGTCACTGATAAGGCGTAAGACTCGTTTACGGTTCTTATCGCTTAGTATCTTTCTATAACCACTATTTGTTTCGCCATGCTGGATGGCTGGCAGCAGTAGAACATCTTGCAGACGTGGTGAACAGTCTGCATCGATACATCAACAAATTAAGCAACTGCATTTACGGTTGTTCATGAGCACGTTTATACCCGAGAATTTGATGTGAGCAGTGGAATGTCGCATCATAACAGCCTAGTATCACTTCCACATCATCTCCAGTGCTCCTCAGCAACAGTTTCCATAAGTATCCTTTGCTGCTGCGGATCACGTTCAAATTTCGTACAATAATTTTGAACGGTCCCCAATGGTTCCAACCTGCTCACGAGAGCAAGAATTGCTGTTGTGCGCACTCCAAAGAGGTGCGACCACGTTCAGTGCTGATGCAGGCCAAAGATGTCTTAGAGAAGGTTCGAAACGACCGAGGGTGTCACAGTGTCGAAAGTTGTCAAGAACATGTTCCTCTTGCTCATGTCACTGCGAACAGTCATTTTCGACCGCGAAATGGGTAGGAATCAACGCCCCAGGGAAAGGAGTAGAATCATTAACGCTCTTTATGCCAGCCCCTAAGGCATTTTCGCGTCGATTCTGAACGGCTGTGGGCCTGAAATGTTTTTCTCGGCCGCCCATAAGGAAACTGCTCGGTTTCAACGCTGGGTGTCGAGGTTCTGACCTCTATCGCAAAGACGTTTAAAGATGGGGTGAAGTGTGGGTGACAGATCCTGTGATGACTTTCTCATCATGTGACATGTCCATGGTGGCGCTGGGCAGAAATGCTGCGCAATTTGGATGTGAGATCGTAACCCACTTTATAAACCATATGAACTTCTCAGCTGTGGCCATCTTTTAGCAAGTGCAGATACCTCGCTGTTTAAAGGAAGCCACGCTTTCGCACCATTGCAGAGGAAAGCTGTAGGAGCCTTTGAGCGAAAATTTAGAAATTATTTGGACAACATTGATCGATTGCACCACAAAACTGACGAATTTCGACATACATTCACTGATTTTCTGTATGTATGTCAGCTGTCTCCATTTAGAAAGCCCATGGAGACAATTGATATGACGTATGCAACATGGGACACACGGTGAGGTGGGCACTCTTAGATTTGAAATTATGTTACATGGTAGCTGTCATGTGTCGTTTGCTGAGTTGATAACAACATTTGATCCATCCTACACTAATATGGGGGAGGGGGAGGGAAGGTATAGATTTGAGGTGGAAATTCTGCAGGTTACGTGGAAACTTGTTTATTTTGTAGTATATTCGCTGATTCTCATGCAAGATTCAATGCTGGCGAGCCACGTTTGTTGTAACAAGGATAAGACTACACGTGGAGAGGAACTTTACACTTCTTTAGATGGAAATTTCGTAGATTTCGCTGCAATATTCGCTGTTTCAAAGCAAAATTCATGTGAAACGTCGACAGTTTGAATTACCACCCACACCGATTGGTTACGCTCACGAAAATATTCCACAGATCGAACCAGACTAACGACAACAAAACGATGAATCATGGCAAGAGTCAGCGCACATGGCCCGATACGGCCTGGGGGTGACAGCTCTCCGCCTGGTGAGTCAGCTGCGCACTGCGCAGTCATGCGATTGTGCCGGCGCATCAATCACACGAACTCTGTGGAAACCAGTTAGCAGTCTCTCGCGTCATTCCCATTAAACAACTGTTGCTGGAGGCTCCTGACTGCATATTACATCCAGTAGGTGACGAGGGGTTCTGCTGTTGATGCCAGTTCTGTTTTTCGTCTTGAAATGTGGTGTACATTAGGGTATTTACCATTAATCTTGCATTAAATACCATATTTTTCTGTCATATGTATTTGCCACGTTTTTGATCGCTATTATTCGACTTGTAAATAAATACAAGTGAGTTCCCTTCTCAAATGTTATTGCTACAAGGCAGCTGCATATATGGACAATGAGTTGACGGCAGTACTGGCCCTTCTCCCTCTCCCTCCCCCCTTGAGTCCTTTTACATTCCCCTCCTCTCCCTTTCCCCAATCCCTCTCGCGCCTGTCCAGCCCCCCCCCCCCCCCTCTTATGGGTCCTCATACACCATCGGCTCCTTCCCCCTCCCACCAACTTCGTTTTTTCCTCTCCTTCCCCCTCCCTCCCCCTACTTCGTTTTTTCCTCTTCTTCCCCACCCCCTTTTCTTTCCCATTATGTATCCAAGTTTTCCCCGTCTGCCCTTGGCTGTGGTATGTCATATTTGAGCCAACTTTTTAGTGCAGTGTTCAAGTGCGTGTTCAGTGTAGTACGTCTTTTCAAAGTGTTGCGAACAGAAATGATGCTGTCGCTGGGTGTGAATTTTATATCTCTTGTGAACAGAAACCAGACTGTCCCCGTGTTGTATAATTGTCGGTCTACTATTTTTCTGCTTCCTGTGTATTTTATTAGCATCATCAACCCTTTGTTTTCTGTTTTAAGTTCCACAATTTTCCGCCATATTACCATTTAAGTAAGCGATTTTATCGCCAGCTTTTACTATTTATTATCTTCATCTTTTTAAAACAAGTTCTGTAGGCTGAAGAGCGGCGTACTAAGCTGCTGCTACCCCGCCTCCTTCGGGGGAATCGAAACTCAATAAAGAAAAAAAAATGGCAGTACTCGGGTGACTGCCAATGATACTGCCGGCTGGTGGGTTGGGAAATAGGCACCATCCATTGCACATACAAATTTCGTTTGGTGAATTTTACAAGCGTATTACCTAAACTATTTTTCTTTCGCTTCAGAGCTAGTGCACAAATGTCCACAATCAGGATGATGAATGTGCATATCTTGATTTTCAGTTACCATGAAGGTGATACCAGTAGGTTATAGGTTATTTTCAACTTATATGAATTTTTAACCCCTGTCATTTGGAAAAGGTATAAGTGTGCTTCCTGAATTTTCACGTTTCCGTCGTTTTAACCAGGATTATATGGGCCATAGCTGCAGTGCTATTACAACAGTGTACTAGCATTGGGGATCAGAACTTCTACACTGCAATTCACATTAGGTTATCGAATCGGCAGTATACGTGTGGTGTCTCTCTGGACGGAGCTATCACAGACAGACTGCGGCGTGTCTCCAGGCGAGTGAGACTCGGAGCTCCTGGCCGTGCAGGCTCGCTGCGACGGCGGTCGGCTGTCATCGGCTGACACCGGGGCGACTCTCGACTGGTCAGATGATTATGGGGGGATATATCAAATGGCACGAGACAGAGATTTAGAAATCAGATATTGGATTGCAAGGCGTATCCCGGATACTGACTCAGTTTATAATTTAGTAATGACGAAGAATACGCCGAAGTTTAAGCGATTACTTAGGAAGAATCAGTGTGTAAAGAAGTGGGATTCGAAATACAAAGAGGTGCGACAATGAAGGGCTCAATACACAGTAGAGCTGAAGAGCAATCGACATATCTAAAAGGGTCAAACACAGGTGTTGGAAAGAATAACGCAAGTACAAGGAAATTAAGTATGAAGAAAGCTGGGAAATCCAGCAATACTGAAACACAAGTCACTTAGAAATCAAATAAATAGGAAGTAGAGGAAAGCTGAGGCAAAATGGCTTCAAGAAAAATGTGAAGAAATCGAAAAGGAAATGATCGTCAGAAGGAATCACTCAGCATATTTATTCAGTGTATTTTCTCCAAGAGGCCATATCAAGAAGCGAAAGCAGAGACTTGACGCTTGTAGGGACGTGGAAGCGGCGGTTTCACACGTGGCAGAAGCTCCTCGCGCCCTCTGACGCCACTCGGTTCCGTGGCGGGACTCAGCTGCTAGGAATTGCCCAACTTGCCATCCACACGTGTGTGACTCTGGCCCTCTCCTAAAGGCTCCAGACGCTGCCATTGCGTCTATATAAGCAGAACTCAGTGCCAGCCCCAGTAATCAGTAATTTTAACTCCTGGTGACAATGACGAAGACAGCTATTGGAAGCTCGAGTGTTTTATTCAAAGTGACGTGGCTTGTAAACCGAGAAGATTTTATTAAAGCATGCCACTGCGAAAGAGTCTGAGGACACACTATTTTTAGTGTGTCATTTCGTAATCTAATTTCCCAAGCATCGCCTGATTTAATTTTTCTACATTTCGTTGAACTTGTTTTACTTTTACTGATTGTCATCAAATAATCTCTTTTCAAGATACTGTCAATTTCATCCAGCTGCGCTTCAAAATACATGTTCTCCTTGAACCTTAATTACCTTTCCAAATATCTCCTTCGTTTCTTTTGCAACTTGCTCAATGTACCTAAAGACCTAAAGAATTTCTATTATCTCATTCTATATCTCCTAATCATCTGTAGAATTAGTACGCATCTAAATTAATATTACTGTTCTGGGCATGAATTGCGTCTGTCTTGCCTGTGACAGCGTAAATGGCCATTTAAACATGGAGTTGAGCTTTGGGATACCTCTACATTCATTCTTTCAATAACAAACACTAGCAGAGTACTTAAGACATGTGATCTTCATGTAATATACGCTGCGGAAGAGCTGTCAAACATTCGCAGTTATAAACAAATCCCCACAACATTAAAGATAATGTACTATCACTGTTCGAAACTGCATTTAGAAACAGAAAATTGCAGTAATCTGTTATGATATTCATAGCAAGTGATTCGTCTGGAGTGATGGGTTTTCTGAATTTTGTTGAGTGCATAATGAGACAGGGTACTATTAACAACTGTAATTAACTGAATCTTTTAGCAGTAAAACAAGAAAACGTGATTAATCTGTTGTGTCTGCAGTTGAAGGGGGTGGATAATACAAAGGTAGTTCTTTATACTACAAACACAAACACTTACAGTTGGTATGGGTAAAGCTCACAAACTTCTGTTTCCAATGTTTACAGGTAGTGAAGATGGCGAAAGCAGATATTTAACATCCTCTGTTGTATTTAAAATTGTTCGTCTATTGAACACTGTCCTTAGTCTATTGAATACTGTCCTTAGTCGCTTCTAGTAATTTATAATTATGGCGTAGACGTCGACATCAGTCTTTCACGGTTTGTCGTGTCTTCTACCCAGATCTCTGTATGAGTCAACTTATAAAGTGGCGTTAATAAATACAAGTAGTTCCGCCGAAAGTGTGGCCATTAGCGGCGGTCACTATCTGCATATGCAGCGTTGTCCGTTGCCACTGAAGGCAGCCTGGAGTTATCATGCTCCGCTGACTTTGGTGCGACGTGATTTCGGCGTCGTGTGCATCCTGCATTATCATTCTCAGTCCCTCATGACTGAAAACTTGAAACAGTATATCATAAATAAAATTAAAAAAAGACTTCCTGTTTCTTCCACATAATTGTCTGAATTACACTCCTGGAAATTGAAATAAGAACACCGTGAATTCATTGTCCCAGGAAGGGGAAACTTTATTGACACATTCCTGGGGTCAGATACATCACATGATCACACTGACAGAACCACAGGCACATAGACACAGGCAACAGAGCATGCACAATGTCGGCACTAGTACAGTGTATATCCACCTTTCGCAGCAATGCAGGCTGCTATTCTCCCATGGAGACGATCGTAGAGATGCTGGATGTAGTCCTGTGGAACGGCTTGCCATGCCATTTCCACCTGGCGCCTCAGTTGGACCAGCGTTCGTGCTGGACGTGCTGACCGCGTGAGACGACGCTTCATCCAGTCCCAAACATGCTCAACGGGGGACAGATCTGGAGATCTTGCTGGCCAGGGTAGTTGACTTACACCTTCTAGAGCACGTTGGGTGGCACGGGATACATGCGGACGTGCATTGTCCTGTTGGCACAGCAAGTTCCCTTGCCGGTCTAGGAATGGTAGAACGATGGGTTCGATGACGGTTTGGATGTACCGTGCACTATTCAGTGTCCCCTCGACGATCACCAGAGGTGTACGGCCAGTGTAGGAGATCGCTCCCCACACCATGATGCCGGGTGTTGGCACTGTGTGCCTCGGTCGTATGCAGTCCTGATTGTGGCACTCACCTGCAAGGCACCAAACACGCATACGACCATCATTGGCACCAAGGCAGAAGCGACTCTCATCGCTGAAGACGACACGTCTCCATTCGTCCCTCCATTCAAGCCTGTCGCGACACCACTGGAGGCGGGCTGCACGATGTTGGGGCGTGAGCGGAAGACGGCCTAACGGTGTGCGGGACCGTAGCCCAGCTTCATGGAGACGGTTGCTGATTGGTCCTCGCCGATACCCCAGGAGCAACAGTGTCCCTAATTTGCTGGGAAGTGGCGGTGCGGTCCCCTACGGCACTGTGTAGGATCCTACGGTCTTGGCGTGCATCCGTGCGTCGCTGCGGTCCGGTCCCAGGTCGACGGGCACGTGCACCTTCCGCCGACCACTGGCGACAACATCGATGTACTGTGGAGACCTCACGCCCCACGTGTTGAGCAATTCGGCGGTACGTCCACCCGGCCTCCCGCATGCCCACTATACGCCCTCGCTCAAAGTCCGTCAACTGCACATACGGTTCACGTCCACGCTGTCGCGGCATGCTACCAGTGTTAAAGACTGCGATGGAGCTCCGTATGCCACGGAAACTGGCTGACACTGACGGCGGCGGTGCACAAATGCTGCGCAGCTAGCGCCATTCGACGGCCAACACCGCGGTTCCTGGTGTGTCTTCTGTGCCGTGCGTGTGATCATTGCTTGTACAGCCCTCTCGCAGTGTCCGGAGCAAGTATGGTGGGTCTGACACACCGGTGTCAATGTGTTCTTTTTTCCATTTCCAGGAGTGTAGTTACGTACGCGTCGTCTAGGGGTAGTAATCAAAACGTTCTTGGTCCCGGATTCGAAATCCACCAGTGCTTAAATTTTGATTAATGATCAGCATTGGCGGCCGAAGACTTCCGGGGTAAGAAGTCACCCCCATTCTGCCAACGGTCTTGTCAAAGAGGGCGGAGGAGCGGACAGATACCAGGACACTCTCTTGTCATTGGGGTAGGAAACTGCCCATAAAGACGGAAGAATCAGCAGTGATCAACGGTCTGAGGATCAGAAGGCAATGGCAACCACTACATTAAGGACACACAGTGTGTACCCATACAACTTGTAGCCTGTCATTGAAAAAGTGTCATGATGATCTCCCCATTGGCATAAGATTGCGGAATAGTCCTCCATTCGGATCTCCGGGAGGGGACTGCCAAGACTGAGGTGCCTATGAGAAAAAAATTGAATAATCAACTATAGGATAACGTTCTACGAATCGGGGCGTGGAATGTCAGAAGCTTGAACTTGGTAGGGAAACTAGAAAATCTGAAAAGGGAAACGCAAAGGCTCAAGCTAGATATAATAGGGAATTGCGAAATGAAGTAGAAATAAGACAAGAATTTCGATTCAGATGAGTATAGGGTAATATCAACAACAGTATAAAATCCTATAACGGGAGTAGGATTTGTTATGAATAGGAAGGTAGGGCAAAGAGTGTGTTATTGTAAAGAGTTCAATGATAGGGTTGTTCTTATCAAAATTGACAGCAAATCAACACCGACAACGATAGTTCAGGTATACATGCCGACGTCGTAAGCTGAAGATGAAGAGATGGAGAAACTATATGAGGATACTGAACGAGTAATACAGTACGTACAGAGAAATGGAAATCTAATGCTCATGGCGGACTGGAATGCAGTTGTAAGGGAAGGAGTGGAAGAAAAGGTTATTCGAAAATATGGGCTTGGGACATTTAATGAGAGAGGAGAAGGACTGATTGAGTTTTGCAATAAATTTCAGCTCGTAACAGCGAACGCTCTGTTCACGAATCACAAGAGGAAGAAGTATAGTTGGAAAAGGTCGAGTGATACGGGAAGATTTCATTTAGGTTACATCCTGGTCAGACAGAGATTCCGAAATCAGATACTGGATTGTAAAGCATACCCAGGAGCAGATACAGACTCAGATCACTATGTAGTAGTGCTGAAGAGTAGGCTGAAGTTTAAGGCATTAGTCAGGAAAAATCAATAGGCAAAGAAGTGAGATACGGAAGTACTAAAGAATGACGAGATTCGCTATAAAAAAGTTTGAGGGTACTCCGACATTGGATATAATGCAGCGAAAATTACTTATACCTGAAGCCTTGGATACCAACCGTCTGCTTTTAGCCATGACGTCATCAACATGCATACGCATATCCGTTTAGCACTACCATCGCCCACTGTTAGCGGGCGAGGGCAATACATAGTTGTCGAAGTGGCTGTCAGCGATTCAGTTGTCAAGAACGGCTGGCGCAGCTTCGAAATGCTTGAAACAGTCAATGACATCGCTTTTCCCACAAAAAACTTCACCGGCGTCATTCGCATTGCAACTACCAACACGAAAAAATGAAATAAAAAATTTACATCCGTGAAATAAATCATTGGCACTCTTCCAAGTTCTCAACGTCGTAAAAAAATTTATTTGTCAACGAAAAAGTTTAGGGGTACGCATCCCTCAGCGTTCCCCCAGAAAAACAGCACTGCGTACAGAAATAAGGAACAGCTCAGTAGGCAGTACAGTTGAGGAGGAATGGACATCTCTAAAAATGGCCATGGCCATTACAGAAGTTGGAATCAAAAACATAGGTACAAAGAAGGTATCCGTGAAGAAACAACGGATAACAGAGGAAATACTTCAGTTGATCGATGAAAGGAGGAAGTACAAAGATGTTCATGGAAATTCAGGAATACAGAAATACAAGTCGGTGAGGAATGAAATATATAGGAAGTGCAGGGAAAGTAAGACGTAATTGCTGCAAGAAAACTGAAATGATTGTCAGAAGGAATAATTCAGCACATAGAAAAATCAAAGCAACCGTCGGTAAAATTACAAGAAAAGGCCGTAACATTAAGATTGCAATGGCAATTCCACTGTTAAATGCAGAGAAGAGGACAGATAGGCGGGAAGAGTGCATCGAATGCTTCTACGAGGGGAAAGATTCGTCTGATGTAATAGAAGAAGAAACAGGAGTCGATTTAGGAGACAAGAAGTCCAGTATTAGAAAGAGCGCCTAGCCACTGGGGTGGATGCCGTATCGCTGACCAGGCTGCAGGTCCCCAGCCGAGCTGGGGCGCCGCCGCGGCCGCAGCCGCCACCGCCGCTTCCCGGAAGCTGGCGCGGCTCTGCTATCGCAACGCCCACGCCTCGCGTCCACTGGGCGCCTGCCAGCCCGTCCCCTCGCCCAGCTCACACTACTTTAACAAACCGTCGCATTTCTGCGGAACGCCTCGTCACTGATCCTGTATGACATATTTCTACGCTACTGACCACTAAAATTTTAACAGCATAATAAAGGGGTGCAACCAATGGCAAATCGTCAACACGAGTATGCAAATAATCACCATTTCAGTGTAACGGTAGAAAGTAGTTTCTCCTTATAAGGAAATATTAGCAGAAGGTTTCTCATTCAGAAATCGCAATTCAGTGTTGAATGGCAGTGTCCTACGGTCGAGATTCCTCAACTGTCCCCTGAATATGAAATCACCGGAGTTTGAATGGCCGTACTCGACTCCATGGAGAATCTCTGCAGGATATTGTTCACTCGACTGTGCAGAAAAGTGCACCCATATCACTAACCTTGAATCAGAAAATGGGTTGCTTTGCAGGAAGTCCGGTATCCAGACGGACAGCGCGATCATGTCTGGAGCGCCATGGACTGCCAGCCGACTACTGATACGGCTTTCTTTGGTGTAGCAAAACAGAGGCACACATAGTGATAGTGAAATGATAATTAAATCAATACCCTAAGCTGTCCACAGGCATTGATATACATTCACGGGGACAGTTGAAAATGTGTTCCCCGACCGGGACTCGAACACGGGATCTCGTGCTTAGATATATAGTTAAGGCTAACTGGTCATTGACCTTCTTCTTCTGTGCGGATGCACACGCATTGCCCGAACTCTAACGGGACTCATTAAGATCGTCTGCCGCGAGCAATGAGTGTAGTGGGCAGGGGCACTACGATTGTAGTTCAAAAAATGGTTCAAGTGACTCTGAGCACTATGGGACGCAACTTCTGAGGTCATCAGTCCCCTAGAACTTAGAACTACTTAAACCTAACTAACCTAAGGACATCACACAACACCCAGTCATCACGGGGCAGAGAAAATCCCTGACCCCGCCGGGAATCGAACCCGGGAACCTGGGCGTGGGAAGTGAGAACGCTACCGCACGACCACGAGCTGTGGACTACGATTGTAGTGTGTGGACATTAAGTTGGGAATGTGGGTCTCACGGGGAGCGTGCAATGGATAAATTCCTGCCGTCGCACTATCCTCTGTGCCCTCGGTGGCTCAGATGCATAGAGCGTCTGCCATGTAAACAGGAGACCCCGGGTTCGAGTCCCGGCCTGTCGACAGCTTAGAGCTTTCATTTAATTATCATTTCATTCTAAAGAGTAGATACCATCTCCATATACATACTGGCAGTGGTGCGTTCAACGATAACAGTAGACACTAAAGTTTCAGCACATTTTTTTTTTTTCAGACGAATTCCTGTTCTACGTACAGAAGGACTTATCGGTGAGTTGAGTCACCGACGCAAATAAACGTTAACAGAATGCATTCGTCATCATGATATAGACCCAGCATCTAATGTGATGGTATTGGTGACATTGGGTACGTAACACTAACGCCTCTGTTTCGCAAAGCCGTTAACTTTGACAGCATTCGTTTCTCACGTGTTAAGGTCGGAGGTTGTACCTTATATTCGAGATCTACGTGGCAACAGAATAACACAAGACCTCATTTCGCCGAACCTAACCTCCCTCGGGACACAGGGTGACCGACTGTTTCCCTGGCAAGCATGCTCTACATATCTCTCACCCAGTAAATACGTCTGGGCATGGGCTGCCAATAGCTCACACCCGCTCAAATCAGCCACTACTATTAATATAATATACTTAAGCAAAGAGTTAACGCAACAATGGATAACGTACCACACTACTTTCATCTAAACACAGTTTGACGCGGTAGCTCTAACGTTGTTGCTGCTTTGTACTTCCAAATCACTTGCAAATTTAATAATATATTCTTCCCATTAAACAGTATACGCGTAATAAGTACAGTTTCAATTATTTACTTCGTAGATAAAATTTGAATGGTCCCCATCTTATCATATAATAGCCACTGAAATACAACGAACACAAAGGACGGTATGGTAATATCAAAACTAGGAGAGCTTACTCTTGAAGGTCAACATAACAGTTTCATTTGCATCAATTTATGTGCTGAAGTGTGCTGTCAAAAAATTGCAGTTACGTTGGTTCATTAAATTGGAGAATCGACGACTGGAAGGCAGCACAGAGAAGCTCATTTTTCTGACAATAAATCCACTGCGACTGGTGGCACCTTTGTCCAGTTTGGTCCTTCAAATATGTACTGCGGTTTGCAATAAGAGAAGAGAATAATATCGAACAAGGTGGCGACAGTCAGTGCCTCTGGCCACCCCTTAAAATTATCTATGCCACATCCATTAATTAATCATGCCGACACCGTGCCGGTGCGAGACGAAGGCACAAGAACAAGAAGTAAAGAATGTAATAGTACTCCAAATGTATCACAGTAGTTTCGTTTGTTTGGAAAATATAATCAACGTAGAGTATGCAGCAAAATCGTCAAAGCCATTAACGCTGGGGGTACGCGCCAGCTGGGGTGAGAACAGACCTGAAGTTCTTTCCAAGGCACTCACATAAACAGTGAGCTGGTCGCAGGATTCTATAGGTTACCTTCTGTATCAGCGTAATTATTTCTGTGTTATTACGAAGTTCGACTATTACCTTTGTTTTCTTATTGTGTTTGGTTAATCTTTAGTACAATAAGCTTTTTCTTTCTTTTAAATACTTTAGCTGTAGATTCTTCTAAAAAATTAAGCAATTTCTTTCATATAAAGTTTTTAGTGACGTTGTGCAGATGTTCGTAAACACAGCACTAACTAAAACCAAATAGATGGGAAATTGTTTAGATCGTTTCATCAATCATAAGTGTGAGAAAGTAATTTTTTCTGTTTCTAACGATATGCAAACGTGAAAGAGCGTACACAGCCAACAAATTACGACGCTGAAAGATCGTTTTGATCTCCAGAGTTCATGCACCATTAAAATAATGGCCATGTAAATGGATCGGCCGTCTTCAATCACCACCCCTACCAAAGAGCTTCACACTGTATCACTAACTGTCTCTGACATGATGACTATTCAGTGTGAAAGGTGGAAATATTTTGATCGCCAAGGATCTCTCCGTAAGCGACAGATAACAAAGACAGCACTAGTTACTCAGTGTATGAACCCTTCAGGAAAGCAATGTAGCGCAGAAACTATTTTTTTATTTTTCTGATTTCTTTATTTGGCTTTCTTTGTGGTGAATCATGACACACCAAGATTCGTTTAAATGGATTCGTGTGTACTATCTATTGAATTCCTGTGACTCCGACTGTGTACTTTTTATGGGAACGATCGTACACTGTCAGTACATCACAACACTGTTTCATACAAGTTGTACATTAGTCTAATTTCAGGAACAAACACGTGATAAATTTAACATCTTAAAATCCTCATTTTCACTCGGTTTGACATTTACTAGTTGCTTTGAATAGTCGATACAGGGCAATCTTTTCTACCGTGTACAAACTCTAGGAATTAATCGATGAGGGGATATGGAACAAAAAAGTTCTAATGAACTTGTGCCGGTAGCTGTGGGCGAGCGGTCCTAGGCGCTTCAGTCTGATGCGTCCGTCACGATTTCCTGCTTCCTGAAACGACCCTCTCTCAGACAAATGGGGAAATACTGTTGCAAACATTGAATGCTGTGGCTGTTGTCGGCGGGGACAGACCTCTTGATACAACCTTGCTGCCCGGCGACCCTTGCCATGTGCCTTTCCGTAAGTTAATACCATGTTTTCAGCACTCGATTCGAATATGGGACTATTGTGTACAACGATGTATTACATCATTTACATGGAGAGTCAGCAAGAGAAGTAAATCGGACACAACATTACCAATTACCATGGCAGGAAAAGGCGCTAGAACATGACATATGAGGAATAGTACCACCCCTAGGAGGACACCATGCATACTGTGGCTGTGGCTCCAGGGAACAGCCTGTATTAGACCGCAGTCTCTGTAACAAAGTATGATTGAATAAATGGTCTCTATAATGGAAATCATCCATTTCCGGTCATGAGTTCAGTAGACCTTTTTTTGTTCCGTGTTCTCTCCACGATCAATCCCTAGAGTTTGACCGAGGGAGGTGGCACAGTGGCCAGCACACTGGTCTCGCAATCGGGAGGACGTGTCCCACCATCAGAATTTTGGTTTTCCTTGATTTCCCTAAATCGCTTCAGGCAAATGTCGGGATGGTTCCCTTGAAAAGGAACGGCCGACTTCCTTCCCCATCCTTCCCTAATCCGGTGGGATCGACTACCTCCTAGTTTGGTACCCTCCCCCGAATCAGCCAGCCAACCTAGAGTTTGTACACGGTGGAAAAAATTACCCTATATAACCTACATTCCGTGATTTGAAATATAATTATAGCAGCAAGTTCTTCCTTTAGGTTAGTAACTAGCCTATTCTTATTCGAGATCTTAACATAAGAAATCTCGTGTACAGATTGCGGCTACTGTTCCAGGAAAGAGTCAAGAAACAGTTGATCTCATGCATCGAACAACTCCATTACAACTGTGCTCTGAGTATCATTGTTACTATTTTGCCTTGGATCTACAGATGAAAAGACACACAAAAAGTGGAATAACGAAGACATAAAGATACCATCAGAAGATTTCTTTAGCCACTGGAGATTGTCACTTCCATTTTCCACGTGACAGCTATACCACACAGCAGAACTACAGTTGCTGTTCAAAAAGTAAATAAACGATGTCTCAAAAAAAAATTCTGAATTCCATGAGAAAAATTCCTCCCTGCGGTTAACCAAAAAGTATGATGTTAACAAAATGTTTTCCTCAACACTGTGTTGTCCCGCTCCCACTTTCTCGACCAAAATACAGTGGGTTTGAAAAAGAACTCCCTGGTTTTAATGTGTCCTATAATCTATACAAAGTGACATACACTATTCTGGTTTGTGGTGTTTGATTCATCAACTCTCCAAGCTTGGCTCCCCTGCAGTTGGCAGGCCTGCTTGATCTTGAGACGGCACCAGTGCTGATTTTTTCCTCTGTTCCCTCAGTCCATGCGTGCGTGCAGTACAGTACAGGGCAACTCAATAACAATGTGTACTCCGTAACAGAAACATCTTTCCCCAAATGGACGATATTGACGCGGAAAAGGGGCTCGTGTTTTTCCAACAAGATAGCGCCCCACTTCATTACAATAACCATATGAGTGCGGCTCTTGACACTAGCTTTCCAGGATGGTGGATAGGCAGGCTGGCCCAATACCTTGGCCACCACGAAGCATAGACTGGAACCCCACTGGACCTTTTCTTCTGGGGCCACATAAAAAATGTTTGGTACAGTGAAAATACCAGAGACATCACTCATTTACGGGAATATCGTCTCGACGTGTGCAGGGCAACAAATGGATCCCACGTTGACGTCTACTAACGTTAAACAAAACTTGAAGGCATTCCCTTTCATTATATGTACTCATTGATGTAATTTTTCATTAATTTCATCATTAAATTTATACTAAAAACTAGGAAGTTCTTTTTCAAGCACCCTCTATATTGCAGTTTACGCATACATATATTTCGGAAATGACACTTCGGATTCTTGACTTCAGTCCTAGAAATCCGATGTGACTGTTGCTATCTATCTGCAGTTTCATGTATACCGGACGAAAAAAAAACTGGAGATTGTCAGATTACAATTTCTTAAATGGTTAAGGATTCCTCTCTCTCTCTCTTAGCGTACGGCGTCCGTTGTTTTGATCATTTGGCTAACTTATTTCATAGAACGAGATTTTCACTCTGCAGCGGAGTGTGCGCTCATATGAAACTTCCTGGCAGATAAAACTGTGTGCCGAACCGAGATTCGAACTCGGGACTTTGCTGGCAAGTGCTCTCAAAGTCCGTAATAGAGCTTCTGTGGAGTTTGGAAGGTAGGAGACGAGATACCGGCAGAAGTAAAGCTGTGAAGACGGGCTGTGAGTCGTGCTCGTTTAGCTCAGACGGTGCCAGCACGGTATCTCAGCGTGTTCGGTCAGAGAGCTGGCTGCTGTTTGTAATTAAAAAAAAAACTGAATGAAAAGGTAAACAACGAACTTTAACGCATGTCATGAGACGTCCGCTACAACCAAACATAATGTACAAAATGCACTTTTTTAAAAAAAAAGAAAAGAAACGGGAAAAGGCGGTAGAGCACTTGCCCTTGAAAGGCAATGTCCCTGGTTCGGATCTCGGCCCGGCACGCAGTTTTAATGTACCAGGAAGTTTCAACTTATTTTATTTTAACTTTGTGTCTACTTGCCTTTCTTGTCGCCACAGGCGAGAACTAGCCTAAGTTTTAAATTCCATTAACTCATATGCGTCATGTATGTGAACGGTGTAAACTTTGTTCTACGTGTTTTCATACATTAACTATATACTGGAAACTTAGATTGGGCGACGAGCCCAACATTTACCTAAAAACCGCGGATAATTGCCTAAAATGTGCACTCAGCCTGGCCATCGTAACAAACCAATGTTCATTAATCCGCCATACGGTCTCCCTGATTTGATCAAAGTGTGGCTTAACTCTGTCTCGAAAGTGCACTGTACGTTAAGCTGTACGAATACGTCTTGGGAGAGGAAACACGCTTTATAATAATTTTGTTGTTTCACTTGGTGTGTAATAGGTATTCGTACTGCTCAAAAGAAATATATAAAGGGTACCGTGATGACATTCAGCACCATCTACTTCACGAAGCTAAAATGCTTTTAAACCATAAAACTATCCATTTTATTGAGCACCATTTACTTTACTAAGTTAGCTTTCAAAGCAGGCCGACTCGTCTCTCGATAGTGTATCGGCGTTGTGTAATCGACTGTGCCTGTACTAGCACGTCGGATCTGTGACTCAAATCTTTGTGTACTAAAATGTGTTTACTCGGAAAGCAGTCAACAGCGACTCTAAGTAACAGCCACAGTGGCAATCCGAATTTGGTAAGTACTCTTAGTTTCATTCCCTGACCAATTCATTATAAGGCGATCACCGTCATATTGAGCACTATTTTCATAAAACATACGACAGGTCCTTCATTTTACATAATTAGGTTGCATCATTTCAGTGAGATCATTGTACTTGTCTTGACACTGAGCATGTCTTATATACCATCACTTTTCGCGTGTGCGTCAGGGATTTCAGCAGACAACCTTTCAGCCATTCTCAAGATGAGTCATTTGCAAGTTTTTATCTCTGACGCAAGCGCGTTTGCACGACAATATATAAAGTACTTTGAAAACTTGCAGGCGACTCACCTTGAGAACGGCTGAAAGGTTGTCAGCCGAAATATTGAAACATGAATTCAATATACCTCGGATGCACGTCCGAAAAATGATGGAATATTCGACCCGCTGGGAAAACATTAGGTAACACATTCTACGTGACTGTTTGGTCTGAGGAAATGTGGCCTGGTAAGTTTATTTATTGTTCTGTCGCTACTATACAATCTAAGTGATTTACTCATAGCTGGAAGATTTTTAACTTTCTATTTCCTTTTTAACAATCTGTCCTCTGGCTATACACGGATTGTCAGCAATCATTGTTTTTAACTTATTGTCTTGAAATTATAAATAACTTAGAATATATTTCACTGGATGTTTTTCATGGAGATGTACTACCGTTGTACATTTGCACAGTATATAAACAACGAACGACAGAAGAAAATTAACAATACTACTTCGATGACAGAGATCAGCAAAAATTTAATGAAAACGTCTGCATACTTTACTCCATGCAAGTTAAGCAACGGCAAAAAATCCTTTTGCATTCCAGATGACACTGGTCATAACCTCTCGGCCCAGGTGAATCCGACTTCCCCCACTTCTTCGTTGTTTCGTTTCTAGTGTGAATTGCTAGACATTCGTAGAAAGCGGTCAAAAAATTGTTGAAAAATTTTTCTGCAGTCAGTAATCCGGACATTAAAAACACGTCTTGCACAAAGCCTTTTCACTTTGATGTCCAAGTAAAATGTACTGTATGTTTCCCTCTTACACGTGTATGACTTAAGTCATTTCTGAAATGCAGAAACACCGGCAGAGGATTAATGCTTGGTACAGCAGATGGCAGCTGATTCTTAACAAAAAAAATCGCTCTGAGCACTATGGGACTCAACTGCTGTGGTCATCAGTCCCCTAGAACTTAGAACTACTTAAACCTAACTAACCTAAGGACATCACACACATCCATGCACGAGGCAGGATTCGAACCTGCGTCCGTAGCAGTCACCACGGTTCCGGACTGCGCGCCTAGAACCGCGAGACCACCGCGGCCGGCGATTCTTAACATAAGAAAATGTAAATTATTGCGCATAAATAGGTGGAAATCATCGTTATTGTATGATAATATGAGTCCTAAACAATCACTGAAAGAAGTCACATCCATTTAATATCTGGGAGTATCCGTATGAAACGATTTTAAGTGGAACGACTACATAAAGCTAAAAGTAAAAAAATTAGATACCAGAGAGATTTATTGCAAGAATCCTCAGAAAGTATAGATCACCCACGAGGAAGGTAGCTTGTCAAACCTTCGTTGGACCGTTACTTGAGCGTTGCTATTCAGTCTGGTAGCCGTGCCAGATAGGATTTGAAAAGGAAACAGATGATATAAAAAAAGAGCAGTGCATCACAGGTTCGTTTAGTTCAGCCAACTCTAATGCCAAGAGAAGCGTTGAGCATGACAGTATGGTTTACTGTTAGAATTCCGACGGTGTACGTTCCTAGAAGAATCAACCGATGTGTTCATTCCTCCAAAGTGTATCTCGTGAAAACACCACGAGGCAAGAATTTGACATAGATCCGAGATCACAATGATGCACACCAACAATCGGTCTCTTCGCGCTCTATTCGCGACTGGAGCAGGAAAGAGAGAAGTTATGAATATTAGTACACAAAGTACCCTCCGTCAAACATCATAAGGTGGCCTACGAAGTACAGTTATATGTGCAGACGGAAAGCAACTATAAATTTAGCCACTCATTTCTTAACTGTTGACAACATGTGAGCGCACTCCTTATTAATTTTTGATGAACTTCCATCGCAAATAAATCGTCCAAAATAAAGAATTTTACGAAGACGAGGTAAACAATGTGACCAAAGTATCCGGACACCCCCAAAAACGTAAGTTTTTATATTAGGTGTATTTTGCTGCCACCTACTACCAGGTACTCCATATCAGCGACCTCAGTAGTCATTAGACATCGTGAGAGAGCAGAATGGAGAGCTCCGAGGAACTCCGGTGATTAGGTGTCACTCGTGTCATACGTCTTCATACGAGATTTCCACACTCCGAAACATTCCTGGATCCACTGTCTCCGATGTGATTGTGAAGTGGAAACGTGAAGGGACACGTACAGCACAAAAGCGTACAGGCTGACATCGTCTGTTGACTGACAGAGAGAGCCGACGGTTGAAGAGGGTCATAATGTGTAATGTGCAGACATCTATCCAAACCATCGCACAGGATCCACTGCAAGTACTATGACAGGCGGCAGGTGAGAAAACTTGGATTTCATGGTCTAGCGGCTGTTCATAAAGCCACACATCACGCAGGTAAATGCCGAACAACGTCTCGCTTGGTGTAAGGAGCATAAACGTTGGACGACTGAACAGTGGAAAAAGGTTGTGTGGAGTGACGAATCACTGTACATAATGTGGCGATCCGATGGCAGGGTGTGGGTATGGCGAATGCCCGGTGAACGTCATCTGCCAGCGTGTGTAGTGCCAACAGTAAAATTCGGAGGCGGTGGTGATATGTTGTGGGCATGTTTTTCATGGAGGGGGCTTGCACCTCTTGTTGTTTTGCATGGCACTATCACATCACAGGCTTACGTTGATGTTTTAAGCACCTCCTTGCTGAATGGAGGAGCAATTCGGGGATAGCGATTGCATCTTTCAACACGATCGAGCACCTGGTCATGATACACGGCCTGTGGCGGAGTGGTTACACGAAAATAACATCTCCGTAATGGTATGGTCTGCACAGAGTCCTGACCTGAATCCTATAGAACACCTTTGGGATGTTTTGGAACGCCGACTTCGTGCCAGGCCTCACCGACCGACAGCGATACCTCTTCTCAGTGCAGCACTCCGTGAAGAATGTGCTACAATTCCAAAGAAACTTTCCAGCACCGGGTTGAACGTATGCCTGCGAGAGTAGAAGCTGCCATCAAGGCTAAGGGTAGACCAATACCATACTGAATTCCAGCAGTACCGAGGGAGGGCGCCACGAACTTGTAAGTCAGTTTCAGCCAGGTGTCCGGATACTTTTGACCACATAGTGTATGAAGGTTTATCTATTTTAACGAAACACGCAAAACGCGCTTAATTTAGAAGTGAATACAGGGCTACTCAACAGATCAGGCAACACTTGGCACTTGTTACTGCACGACTTATGACTACTATATCTACATTATCATAATTTCATTGATGCAAGCAGAGAAATATTCTCCTTGCCCCGTAGAAAGGCTGCGGGTCGTTTTCGTGCATATAACGTTTGATTCGCTGTCGGAATTGTCCGTCTTTGCGTGATGTGAAACATAAAAAGTTGACTGAAGCTGCGAATTTCGAGTAGGCAATAATGATTTTGTCAAATACACTTTGAGACGGACAACGATTAGCTTACTTAATGCTTTCATGAAATCGAAAATGCTCTTGTGCTGTATCCGCAGAAAAATATGACTGTAGGGAGTATCATAAATGCTGCAGTCGGCTACAGATAGCGTTCGGACGATTAATGGCACTCAGTTTTACTCAGGATGAAATGGAATTATCAAATAGGCTCACTGTAGGTAAGGCAGGTGGCGGACTTCGGTTCATTGGCAGCAGATTCGGAAAATGCAGTCAATCTACAAAGGAGAAGGCGTAAAAATCATTCGTGCTACCAGTCCTAGAATTTTGCCCAGGTGTGTGGGACCCTTACCAGATAGGACTAACAGGAGACCGAACGCATACAAAATAGACGGTATGAATGGTCACGTGCTTGTCTGACTCACGAGACAATACCGCGGAGAACCTGAATTGACAGACGCTCGAAGACAGGCCCCAATTTCCCAGCGAAACCTTCTTACACACTTTCGAGAACCGGCCTCCTACGCATCGCCCCCATAGGGAGCATGAAGACGAGATTAATCGCTGCGAGCAAAGAGGCGTTTACGCAGTCATTCTTATCGCGCTCCATACACTATGGAAACATGTAGAATTCCCAGTATGTACTATAATTCTAAGTAATCTCTGCCATTGACTTCGTTGTGGTTTCCAGGGTATATATGTGTATGTAGGATTCGACAGCACCAAGTTAAGTCACGGAAATGGTCGCACAGAGTAGTGTTGATAAATATATCAAAGTACTCAAAGCAGATATAATACAGGTGAGGAGTATATCAACCTGAAGATTGGCCTGGACACCATATTGTTTTAGGACATACAGTCGTGTTGCTTTGCGACGTCCTTTCCTTCTCCTGGTGTGTGAACTTACTTTCCTAACAGTTTACATGATGGCTACAGGTTAGAATTAAAAGCACCGTTCCACCATAGTGATCTAGTTTTTCCGTATTTGCATCAAATCCAGCTTTCCGAGAAAGATAATGGCAAGGTTTCTTCCACTCACAAAGCTCTGAGTGGACTGGAGCTCCGTCTCTTAAAACCTCGCTGATATCGAGACGTTAAACCTGAAGCTCCTGAACTTCTTTGTTTATTCACGGATGTTTTAATCTCCTGCGTCTCGTACCTTTAAATTTAACTCACTGCGGTACGTACGTTGATATTTGTTTTACATGGGCGACAAACTCGCTTTGAAACATCGAACTAGGGGTGATACGTACTTCTGTCTTCCTCCACGCTTCCCATGTTGCAGTTAGGCAGAAATTTCAGATCGGCCCGTACTGTGCTAATTTCCTGTCTGGCTATCAGCTTCGAGAATAAGTCGATTAAGCAAATTTACTTCACAGTAAAATGACTATGTCAATATTTCTCCTTCTTTCCTCCTTTTTCGTGGCTGTGCGTAGATGAGTTCATTATTTTAATTGTTATCCAACGCTTCTACTAAGGAGTAATTATCAATGTTTTAAGGCACTCTCCATTGTAGAATGATTGCATTTTCCTTGTATTCTACCACTGAAACGAAGTCTGCCACCCGCTTTACCCATGGCAGAGCCCATGTCATCGCTCCATTTTTCATCCTAACAAAATGTTACACATTTGCATCAGTTGACTGTTTCCAACTGTGACTCGTTGATATTGTAGTTACAGAATACAACGTTTTCCAGTTCTGTGAATTTTACATTTCTGAACATTTAAATCATGTTGCCAATCTTTGCACCAGTTTTAAATCTTACTAAAATTCAACTGAACATTTGTGCACCTTCACCTGATACATGGTACTATTACTGGTTAACATGTAGTTTTGTAAGAAATGAAATAGATTTAACGTGGTTCCTATAGCAAAAATCAATCTAATTTCTTTTGCTTGTGAATGTGATACCTCTAACTGTTGACTGTTCAGGCTAAGCGCACAGAGTTAAGAGACTGATAGGAAACATTTCTTGTCTGTTCGTGAATTATGTGTTTTAGAGATTAAGTGTTGTGTAATTTCGTATATTTAAATTTCGTTAAATTTATCGGAGCTCAGGAATCAAGACAGAATATTATGAAAAAGCCGAGAGTGAAAGGCGTCCCGTTATCAATGGTGCACAAACTGAATATACTGATAAGAGGACTACCCGTGGCAATGTGCAGTAGTAACGGAGCTAGGAAGCCAGAGTGTTCATACAGTGCCACGGAGATGACTCTGACGCTAGGACAAGAAGCGTGTAGAATATATCATGTATACTAAAGGACGTTCCAGCCGAGAGAAATGTCCGGAAACTATGCTAGTGATTATGTGATTTGTTATCCTACCCACCACAACAACGTGCTACTTTTACCTGACAGTCACTGAGACTTACCAAGAATACAATGAAGGATCTAAAGGAAATTCATGTAGATGCAACGTCTACTATTGCAGAGTTTTCTCGGAACACTTATCAGTAATACTAAAAGCTACAGATAGAGAAGAAGTGTGTTCAGTTGAGTCATTCAAGTAACTGAATAATAGATGACGTGGCTTATCTATGCTATGCAGCATATTATTCACTTTTAGGACGTATGTTGATTCTTTTAGGTCTGCACAAAACAATATTGCATCTGCAGATTCACCTTGAGGCAAGACATCATTAAGAATAATATGTGGTGCTCACCCACTATCGTCTTGCAGACAGTTATTTAAGGACTCGGACATTCTGACTATCACTTCTACAGTATGTTTATTCCCTCATGAAGTTTGATGTAAATAATTCACTGCAGTTCAAAAGGAACAGTAACGTACATCATTACAATACCAGGAGGAAAAACGACTCTCATCAAAGTAAAATTTGAAAACAAACTGGAAAAGTTTTTGCCTGATAAATGCATCTATATATTTAAAAATAATTATTATAATAAAACAATTTATAAATATTCAGCATGTAACGGTATTTATAAATTAACTTGAGGTTTGAATATAGAGTTAATCGTGCCACATCGTTACGATTTATCGTGCAAATTATCCATGGAACATTTCTAGCAAAATTAAAACTATGCAAGATGGAAAGCCAAAACAAATTAGTCAGAAAAGGAAAGGCAACAAATATTTAACCTTTTAGTTACTAACGAAATAATCAGACAACTATTTACTGTAGTCTTCTTTTTTATCCTTTTCCAGAAATAATAAAAATTGTTCTGACACATCTACAAGTAAACATTTCGCGTCACAGAACACCTACACTACGTCTGGAAGCATTCTTAGGAGCTAACGAGCTGCAGTCCACTATCTAAATTGTGTCCCAAACATACTCGTACTCCATAGAATTCAAATCCGAAGATCTTGCTGGCTAGTTAATAAAGTGCGTGCCTTCGCCTTTTACCTCTGTGTTGAAGGCGTTTTCGTCCACAAAAAGGAATAGTCGATTGACTGCACTCCTGGTAAGACGCACAGGTAGTTATTGTACCTGATCTGTATACCTTTCTGCGCTAACAATATCCTTCCGATCATCATAGAAGACTGCAGCTCCCTTCATCTGTACCTCATCGCCATCAATATGGCTCCTTTGCACGATGTTCCCGTTATTGCATTTCCTACGGCTTTGGGTTTAGGTGAATTTGCAACCTAGATTTGTTCTCCAAACTTTTCCGCAGGAACAGGTGTAGGTACCAAGCTGAAATTATGTTACGAACAAAGGTCTGTGCATCCATGGTCTAGGACACACGGCTGATACTCGTGCGTGCTGTTGTCTGAATAGATCGCCATGGCACATAATTTAGGTACAGACCTAGTTGGTGTAAGTAGCACAATGTACATCACGATGAGCGATCAAGTTGCATGTGGAAAAACTATCGTCACTGCTGAAAGGGGATTTAAATTTTGATACTCTGATTGCCATATCAGCGATGTAACAGTAGCCTCCTCAGGCTTGGCAGTGAGGGTCGTTCGGACCTTTGAACTGCAGTTTGAGGTGCCAGTATCGATGGTTATTGAATTGCTGCGACCACATGCAACGGCGCACAGTCATATGCCTAAACGCTGGACGAGTTTTAGCACCTATCCCGTGCTAAACTGCGTCCGACAGGTGCGGATCGTCCTTAACAAACATATCCTTTATATATTGGAGGATGTCGAGCTATTGTGATTTACGATGGACAGCCGCGGACATGTTCTGGCTATGGTGTAGAAGGGCATATCCACTGAGAGTACATACAACGCCGCGTCATGCAACTGCCACGTGGAGAAGCGTCACAGCCAGAAGTTCTCACGCAACTGCCGATGTATATGTGTCGGTGGCCCACCGACAGATGTTGTCGAGTTCTGAGCATGAAACGGACGTGTTGACGCAAGTGCGGACCGAGTTAGGGGAGCAAGGAAATGACAGGGAGGATGCCCTTAAGACTCATCTCACTGCAAATGAGGGAGGAACCTTCCGCAGCCTCACACGTAGCACGCCGCGTCGAAGTCGGGACTGTGGCAGCAGCAACGAACCGACGACCGCCGGATGAACAATGTAAGGCGGCGGCAGAGGACAGGGCGCGGAAACAACGATCGCAGAAGCATCGCAAAAAACGCCACCATACTTCATGTGATACTTCCTCCCCTAGCTCAGTGGACACGAAAGTTATTCGAGCTTAAGAGACGTCTGACTTGGAAGACGTGCCTTTAGAGGATTCCATCAGATGGAGACCAGATGACCTGCCTTTCTGACGGCCCCTCTCCATTGACACCGACTGACTCGGTACTGCCGACAGACGAGCCAGCGACATTGTCCCGACAGCCACATGGAAACGCAGTAGAGGGTGTTTCTGGGACCGATGACCAATGTAAACTGGCCAAGGCCAGTCGAAGGGACACCGGAACTGGCACATCCACTTGATGACGACTCACTTACAGGACGCATACCACAGAAAACAACGGAGGGCAGCCTATTGGCGGACAAACCTCTAAGCACGAATAGTGCACTAAAGCCTTTGGAGTTTACAGTGACGTGATAGGAGCATGACGACGACAAAGGACAAGTATACAGGGTGAGTCACCTAACATTACCGCTGGATATATTTCGTAAACCACATCAAATACTGACGAACCGACTCCACAGACCGAACATGAGGAGAGGGGCTAGTGTAATTGTTTAATACAAACCATACAAAAATGCACGGAAGTATGTTTTTTTAACACAAACCTACGTTTTTTTTAATGGAACCACGTTAGTTTTGTTAGTACATCTGAACATATAAACAAATACGTAATCAGTCCCGTTTGTTGCATTGTAAAATGTTAATTACATCCGGAGATATTGTAACCTAAAGTTGACGCTTGAGTACCACTTCTCCGCTGTTCGATCGTGTGTATCGGAGAGCACCGAATTACTTAGGGATCCAAAGGGAACGTTGGTGGACCTTAGGTACAGAAGAGACTGGAACAGCACATTACATCCATATGCTAACACCTTTTTATTGGTCTTTTTCACTAACGCACATGCACATTACCATGAGGGGTGAGGTACACGTACACACGTGGTTTCCGTTTTCAATTACGGAGTGGAATAGAGTGTGTCTCGACATGTCAGACCAATAGATAGATGTTCAATGTGGTGACCATCATTTGCTGCACACAATTGCAATCTCCGGCTTAATTAATGTCGTACGCGCCGCAGGACATCTGGTGGTATGTCGCCGCAGGCTGCCACAATACGTTGTTTCATATCCTCTGGGGTTGTAGGCACGTCACGGTACACATTCTCCTTTAACGTACCCCATAGAAAGAAGTCGAGAGGTGTGGCCAATTTATGCGTCCTCCACGTCCTATGAAACTCCCGTCGACCATCCTGTCAAGGGGCAGCCTAGTGTTAATTGCGGAATGTGCAGGTGCACCATCATGCTGATATCACATTCTTCGACGCGTTTCCAGTGAGACATTTTCGAGCAACGTTGGCAGATCATTCTGTAGAAGCGCGATGTATGTTGCAGTGCTCTCCGATACACACAATCGAACAGCGGAGGAGTGGTACTCAAGCGTCAACTTTGGGTTACAATATCTCCGGATGTAATTAACATTTCACAATGCAACAAACGGCACTGATTACGTATTTGTTTATATGTTCAGATGTGGTTCCATTTAAAAAACGTAGGTTTGTGTTAAAAAACATACTTCCGTGCATTTTTGTATGGTTTGTATTAAACAATTACACTAGCCCCTCTCCTCACGTTCGGTCTGTGGAATCGTTTCGTCAGTATTTGATGTGGTTTACGAAACATATCCAGCGGTAACGTTAGGTGACTCACCCTGTACAAGGTGGGAACAATGAACATCAACACCGCACGATCGCTTGCAAAGATGCAACTTTCCTGGGACATGATTTATGTCACGGAAATGGATATTCTGCTGGTGCAAGAAACCTGCAATGCTGCCTTTCGCGACGTGCGTGCTTACAACACTTACTTAGCGCCAACTTCAGACGTAGGACGCGGCACTGCGATATTAATCCGAGAAGGGATTCCGGTATGAGACTCGATTATCTCCTTTCGGACCGGGGTCTGACGATGAACGGCATTCGTAAGGCCTACATCTGCGGATCCTCTGGATCTGGCAATCGACGGGCGGGTGCGCATTTCTATTCGGAGGAGCTTGCGCTTCTATTCCATGGCATCTATGATCGTATCTTGGTAGAAGGAGATTTTAACTGTGTTCTCACACAGAAGGATCAAACCCCGAATTTTAGCTTCTGCTATGCATTGCTTACGATCTGCCGAAACATGACACTAATGGACACTTGGGAAAAGATCCATGGGCAGCGTGAAGGCTACACATTTTTACTAGCCACTCGGCGATCAGACTGGATCGTATTTATGTTTCTGACGGATTAAAAGATCGCCTGTTGACTGCTGAAATGTGACCTACAGCTTTTACGGATCACGTTGCCTATCTATGCGTGTTAACCCTCCCATAACAGTAGGTCTGACGGAGCTGCAGTTCGTGGAGAATTAATTCGTCCTCGTTGGTGGATCCCGAGTGTCGCTAGCGGAGCGAAGAAGCGTGGCAGAAGTGTATTCGCCGTCTGCAAATGCACCGCACGGTTCTTTCAAAATGGCTGCAATGTTCAAAACCAGCGATACGAAGAGCTCTCTTAACTTATGGCAAGGAAGAAGCGAGGTAGCTCCAAGATACCCCTTGAATACTGCTACATGGTGCTCCATGACCTGTCCTCTAGATCCCCAACGCCGGAGCGTCAAGCGGAAGTCTATCGCATTAAGGCGTGTATTTTATCGATCACCAGACGTCGATTGGATAGACTTTTGCTTCTTGCTCGGTGCTTGGACAACGTCGATGGAGAACGTATTTCCATGTCCCAGGGACATGCGCAAAATCGCCAATCCTTGATCACAGTGCTCCATGATGGTGATGACGTCACAACAGAACATTGCTGCTGGGTTTCTGGAGCATTACCACCTCCTTTTCACTGGGACGCCGACGGAGGATCGGATAGTATCAGACATTTCGCGACAGATGGGAACAGACCTGGATGGTGCGGATGCACAGGCGTTATTGGAGCTCCTAACCCGATGGGTTGACACTGAAATTTTAGCGCGATTTTGCAGATCTAATGATGTCCTAATGAATGTTGATGCATATTGAGTTATTGCCCCCTGTTACGGATATCCCGTCGCAATTCATGGCGGGAGTGCTTATACCGATACCGAAATCGGCAAGTAGTGTCAGCGACCATCAATGCTCAATACTGACTACAAGATCTTTGCCCGAATGTTGGCAGCAACTCTCAAGACTGTAATATCCAAGACATTAACACCAGACCAGGATTGTCTAGGGGTTCGGAGCAACATCCATTCTATCCTAGGTGACATCATTATCCTGATGGAAGCTTGTCGCATGCGATCGGTTTTCATGTCAGTGGATTTTGATCGTGCGTTTGACAGGATCAACCATGATTTCCTTGACTCGACCATGTGACGCATGGCGATACCTCAGGATTTTATTACCGCCCTCATGCGCCCCTTTCGCAGCGCTCCTTCGACGGTGAGGGTCAATAGCGTGGAGGTAGGAGCGATTCCTTTGCATATGAGTTGTCCAACGATGTCCCTTGTGACAGTGCTGTTTGCAATAACGCTCGAGCCATTGACGCAGACTCTTTGACGGACTCTCACAGGCGTCCGACTCGGTGCGAGTTCCTTCACGTGTCGTTCCTATGTCAACGACTTGATGATATTCGTCCGTTCGTAGAACG
Source organism: Schistocerca gregaria (assembly GCF_023897955.1). Taxonomy (NCBI): domain Eukaryota; kingdom Metazoa; phylum Arthropoda; class Insecta; order Orthoptera; family Acrididae; genus Schistocerca; species Schistocerca gregaria. The sequence continues at coordinate 769,334,450 of NC_064920.1, forward strand.
AAGTGCGTAAGGTGGTTTTCCTTCTTACTACATACGGTGTGGCAGAAGGTACCATGGACAACATGAATAAAAACCAATATTATGCACATCGGACGGGAGATGGAAGCTTTGCAGAGTCCCTTTACGACGGTAAACATCATGCGATGCTTTGGTGTTCTGTTCACTTGACCACTACAGCAATCAGCGGCGGCGGGCTATCGGCGTCTGCTCCAGCACATCCGACTGCACTTACGAACCCACGACCTGCTCCAAAGGGTAGAATACACTAGTGTTCACCTTGCCTCACGACTGCCACATCTGGCACGGATACTGCCAATGCCACATGGTATTACTGACACTTTAATGGCGGCCTTTGGATACTATGTCATCCAAGGGAAGCTGTTGAAGGTCAAATACGAGGCTTAAACTCTCCCATACCATTCTGGAGGCCTTAACAAAAAAAAAAGTTCAAATGGCTCTGAATACTATGGGACTTAACTTCTGAAGTCCTCAGTCCCCTAGAGCTTAGAACTAGTTAAACCTAACTAACCTAAGGACATCACACACATCCATGCGCGAGGCAGGATTCGAACATGTGACCACAGCGGTCGCGCGGTTCCAGACTGTAGCGCCTAGAACCGCTCGGCCACCCTGGCCGGCAGGACTTACTCTCACGTTCTCGCTCTATACCTGCGATTGACCCTATTGACCTGGAACCATTGACAAAACACCATCACATTGGCGATCCTGGAAGTGCTTCTTTCCCCGTCCTTTGAACCGCAGGTGGCAGTAGGCAGTTGATATCATCAAGTAGAAGAAGTTAAGGATTCTTTGTCGATTTCAGTTATGTTCAGTTACAAATACGTTTTTTCAAGGAGCCACACAACCTGTGAGGTATATCGGTACTTCAGGCGGAATCATGGGAGCAATATTGTCGAGCTTAAATACCCAACGAGGGATTGGCGACAGATCTCGCGAGCTGACCACATGCCTGTGCCCGCCACGGCAGAGAGATCGTCTTGGTATACATTAATCAACCTCAAGACAGTCACCCGCCGATGGTTCTACTACATTCACATGGTAGATTCCCAACTCTGCGTTATTTGTGGCATGCAGGGCACCGACCAACATTGTCTACAGTGCGGTGAGGCAAAGGAGGTTTGGCGGCTCACGCAATGTATCATGGCACTCCTCCGACGCACCGACGACTCCACCATCACGACGGACGCTTTATTTTTCCCGGACGCGGTCTTCCCCCCCCCCCCCCCACACCACACACACACGAAAAAAAAACCTCGGCAGTCCGCTGGATTGGAGAACACTCATCGCACTACGTGCTCTCGCGACCGTGATATCGGGCATCGACTATAGGCTTTGTCTTCTAGGACAACATGAGATCGTCTGACGTCACTCTAAATACAAAGCGCACTATGCGAACTTCCTAGGTAGTTTGTTTCATGACCCCCGGAGCGGAGTAAAGTCCCAGGTTTACATAGTTTCGCAGTCTAGGATATTCCTTCCAGTGAAGTGACGATGTTGTCACTTCGGCTCTACATTTATTTCCTTTCTTTTTCATATGCGATTATTTTTTTCTGGGATATTAAAATTTAAAACAATTAAAAATAACAAAAAAACAATGTTCCCTTCTTACCTGTCAGGAGATGTGGAGACCGTGGCCAGGCCTCCAAGAACAACCCCTGCCCACTCTGCGGTTAAGGCGACCGCTCACGTAAAGCGGGAAATCTAGGTTCGAGGGAAAAAAAAGAGGTAGCGTCTTTAATAACTAATCAAAAGGTTATGGGTCCCGGATTCGAAGCCTGCAGCAGCTTAAATTTTGAATAACAATCATGAGCAATGGCGGCTGACTACTTCCGACACAGAAGGTCTCTCAGCGGCCTTGTCAAAGCGGGCCAAGGAGTTCAGGGCACTCTCTCTCCACTGCGGTGAGAAAATACCCCGGAAAGACGGAATAATTAGCAATTATCAACGGCATGAGATTGCAGAAGGCAATGGAAGCCATTGCACATAATACGTGTCCACAGGACATAGGGCCTGAAATTGAATAACTACCATGATAATGTGTCCATTGAAAAAGATACCGGATTACTCACACATTTCTATCTCCGGGGGAAAGGGGGGGTAGGGGAGGGCTAGGGGAGGGGTGGCTACTAAGAGGGTGGTGACCATGAGAAAAAGGATTCAGTAACCAGAGAAAGGGTAACGTTCTACGATTCGGGGTGTTGAATGTTACAAGTTTGAAAGTAGTATGGAAGAGAAAAACTCTGAAAAGGAAATGAAGAGGTCTGTGAAGTGAAATGGAAAGAAGACAACGATTTTTGGTCAGATGAGTCTAGGGTAATATTAAAGCAGCAGCAAACGGTATAATGGAAATAGGATTCGTTATTAACAGGAAGGTAGAGAGTGAGTTACTGCGAACAGTTCAGAGATAGGCTTATTATCATCAGAATAGACAGCAAACCAACAGTTTAGTTATACATGCCGATGTCGCAAGCAGAGGAGAAAGACACAGAGAAGTATATGAGGATATTGAAAGGGTAATTCAGTAAGTAACCGTAAGTAAAGGGAGATGAAAACGTAATCGTCAGGGGTGATTGTAATGTGGTTGTAGAAGAAAGGGTTAGGGGGAATGTGAACTCCGAAATAGGGATGAGAGAGGAGAAAGACTAATTGTGTTCTGGAATAATTTTCAGCTAGTAATAGCGAATACTGTCTTCAAGAATCACAAGAGGAAGAGTATACTTGGAAAACGCCGGGAGATACGGGAAGATTTCAGTTATATTACGTCAAGGACAGGCAGAATTTCCAAAAATCAGATACTGGATTGTAAGGGTACTCAGGAGCAGATACATAATCAAATTATAGTTTATTAATGATGAAGAATAGCTTGAAGTTTAAGAGAATAGTCGGGAAGAAACAACGTGCAAAGAAGTGGGATTCGGATGTACTAAGGAAAGTACAGACACGCTTGAAGTTCTCTGAAGCTGCAGACACTGTGATAATGAATAGCTCGGTAGGCAGATCAGCTGAAGAGAAATGAACAAAGAAGGTAACTGCGGAAAAACCCTAAGGAACAGAAAAAAATATTTCTGTTGATCGACGAAAGAAGAAAGTATAAAAATGCTCAGGGAATTTCATGAACACAGAAATACAAGTCACGTAGGAATGAAGTAAATAGGAAGTGCAGGGAAGCTAAGGCCAAGAGTTGCATGAAAAACGTTAAGAAATAGAAAAAGAAACGATTGTCGGTAGACGTGACTCAACACATAAAAACGTCAAAGCAGTCTTTGGTGAAGCTAAAACCAGGAGTGGAAACAGGAGTGTAATGGGAGTTCCGCTGTTAAATGCAGAGAAGAGAGCAGGTAGGTGGAAAACGTAGATTGAAGGCCTGTCTGAAGGTTACGACTTGTCTGATGACATGACAGAAGAAGGAAAAAAGTCGACAGAGAGCAGACAAGTGATACGGTATTGGAATCATAATATATAAGACTTAGGAAGACTTAAGAACAAATAACGCAGAAGAGATAGATAATTTACAATCGGAATTTCTAAAATCATAACCGGCCGCTGAGGCCGAGTGGTTCTAGGCGCTTCAGTCTGCAACCGCGCGACCGCTGCGGTTCCAGGTTCGAATCCTGCATCGGGCATGGATGTGTGTCATGTCCTTAGGCTAGTTAGGTTTAAGTGGTTCTAAGTTCTAGGGGACTGATGACCTCAGATGTTAAGTCCCATAGTGCTCAGAGCCATTTGATCCATTTTCTAAAACCATTTGGAGAAGTGACAACAAAACGACTATAAACGTTGGTGTGTAGAATGCAGGAGCCTGGCATATACCATCACACTTTCGGAAAAACGTCATCCACACAATTTCGAAGACCGCAAGAGCCGAGAAGTGCGAGAATTACCGTACAATTAAAGTAACGGTTCAGCATCCAAATTGCTGACAGGAATACTATACAGAAGAAAATTGATATTCTGTTACATGACGATCAGTTTGCCTGTAGGAAAGGTCGAGGCACAAGCTTGACAGCTCTGACGTTGTTGGTTGATAATGGAAGCAAGACTGAAGAAAAATCATGACATATTCATAGGATCTGTCAAATGGGAAACGTTTGAAATTCTAAGAAAATAGTGTAAGTTACGCGGAAAGAAGGGTAATATACATTATGTGCAAGTACCATGATGGAACAATAAGACTGGGAGACCAAGGACGAAGTGCTCGGATTAAAAATGGAGTAAAAAAGAAATGTAGTCTTTCGCCCCTGTTATTCAGTTTATACATCGAAGAACCAATGACGGAAATAAAAGAAAGAGTAGTATTAAAACTGAAGGTGAAAGGGTATCATTGGTAAGGTTCGCTGTCGACATTGCTATCCTCAGAGAAAGTGAGGAGCTACAGGATCTGTTGAATGGAATGAATAGTTTGATGAGTACAGAATGTGGACTGAGAGTAAATCGAAGAAAGACGAAAGTAATGAGAAGTAGTAGTAACAAAAACTGCCAGAAACTTAATATCAGAATTAATATCATCAAGTAGAAGAAGTTAAGGAATTCTGCTACCTAATTCATGATGGACGGAGCAAGGAGGACGTAAAAAGTGTCAAACATAGGTATTAATTTGAGGAAGACATTTCTGAAAATTTATGTTAGGAGCACAGCATTTTATGATAGTGACATGGACAATGGGGAAATCGGAACAGAACAGAACTGAAGCATTTAAGACGTGCTACTACAAACGAATGTTGAAAATTTGCTGGACTGATCAGGTAAGGGATGAGGAGGTTCTCCGCAGAATCGGCGAGGAAAGGAATAGCGGCGTAGAAAATTTAACGTATTAAGCCAACACAATCAAAAGATAAGGTCTTCTGCAAAGATACTTTTTTCTCAGGAGGTATCAAGATGAAATTGACGTCTACTGTCCCTTGGAAGTGTAAATAATTCAAGCTTCTAAGTCCATGCAGACAAAAAAATTCGGCCATATATGTCACACATTTTGACACTCGCATACTCACTGATCAAAACCTATAGACAGATAGTCTATACAGACGCCTAGCGATGTCTGGGGTTCTAGCAGTTAAGTGCATGCTAAGAAACTGAGAGAGAAGTCTAGGGTTCGGATTTCGGTCGGACACGGATTTTTCAGCCTTCGTTCTCACCTGACTCTCGCCTCTCAGCTGTATGAGAAGTCGCCAGAAATAACATGTGGTTCTGATTCCATGTTAAACTGTATGTTCCCTTCCACCGATTTGATAGCTGAAATAGGTAAGGGACAAGCAAGTCACCGGAGTGGTGTCCAATAGAAAGACTTCTGCAGGCAACTGAAGCACACGAAATTATTATTATTTACTGCAAAAATAATTAAGTTTGTTCGGAACTCTCAGAGCGAGAGTGCTACTCTAACTAGTCCGATGCCTTTTGTAGGGAAGCAGCCTACTCACGCCTTATAAAATTCACATCAGTCTTTCCATTGTGTGCCAGCCAGTCCGCTGTAACTAGTTCTGACGTCATAAATGTTGCGCAATACTTTAAAAATCAAGTAAATAACCTGAAACGTTTCTAGCATGTCAGGACTAATACTAAATCAGTATGTGTTGAATATCAGTTCATTAACTTTAACCATTTTCGAAATTTGGACGTTTTTCTGTAAAAAAACATTGGCGCAACAGAAAAGAGCTAGAAACTTAAAAATTTATATTTAGATTCCTTTTGCATAATAATTTAGTAGAAACAGTATTCTGGATCTCATAAATTAAAATTTTAGTTGAAATTCATGATTTTCTGTTTTTTTCTTAAAAATTAAGGAAGCAAGATAGATTAAGTAGGTGAATAAATAAAGCTAGGATGTTTAAATTTAAGTAGAAGGGGGATCCGCTATAATCATAAAGATGTAAGAAGTTTCAACTGAATAACTATAAAACTATAGCGACAGCGTATCTCCAAAGGGCAAGTTCAGACCTCGTCTACTGCATGTAGTGTAATTAAATTAATTCTCTCGCCCAAAATATTTGACTGAGCCAAGTCAGACTTTTATTATGATTACTTACCTGTGTGCTAATTGCACATTTAAATTGAGAGCTTCATTGGCCATCAGCAAAGGAAGCAATGATTTATTTGATAACTTGAAGTGGTGCATTACTAGCCCAGCGGCTAGACGGGACAGCGGATTTAATCAGGCGTTCCCTTAGCCGTCCGCACCGCGGCTTAATATATAAGAACGCTGCGCGAGAGAAAAAGGCCCCAGTTCTCTCCAGACGCTGATCAACGCACCATCTGTGTCGGGAGTCGCGTCGCGTCGGTATCATTGCTATAAACAGCCTCGGATGCCGTAACAAGTTACTCGGGATACGCATAACCATGAAGTAGTTTTCGAGTGAAGTGTTAATTCTGGGACGACTTCAATGATCTATCTTCAGTTCGCGTATGTCGTATTTTCACGTGCCGCCACGGGACAGACATTCTACCATTATTTAGCGTGGCGTTTGATGAACATTATCATCAAATTATGGCGAGCATTCACTTAAACATTTAATTTGAACAGTTATAGTTGCATCAGCGCATTAGACTCTGAACTGCTCTGGAAGTTGGATTGTGTGAATTCTTTTTGGTCTGTGACTTTCAGAATATAGTGAACATTTTTGAGAGAATCGTTTTTTGATTATGAATCCCAGACAATCTCCTAATTCCTCAGAGCTATAAGCTGTGGCTATAAGTGTATTTCTCAGCTGAAGTGGACACTAGGAATTCTAATTACAGGCTTCACGTTTTGTTAATCACTTTCTGGTTGCCAATATTGTAGTTAGAGAGCCAGTGTTGAGAACGGCAAACAACAGCATTAAATAAATCATAGGAACATTTTAATAATAATAAAATTCCACCCGCCGCCCAACATATGGTGCATCGCTGGGAAACACATATATCATCATTTATTTCTAACAACAAAAATTCCACCCGCTGCCCCACACTTTTTCTTTTCATTTTTGCTTGTTCCGCAATTGTGCTAAACATTGCAGCCTAGACGGCAGCGTAATCACTACGTTCTCACAAACAAACGACGCCCTACTGCTCGACTATCATCGCCGATATTTCGCATCCACTCTGATCCTGTTTTATTCTCTTGTTCATTCTGATTATCAGTAGGAATGAGTGCTATGTCAATATGTTAATGCCTTCGTAAATGGCCGGCCGGTGTAGCCGTGCGGTTCTAGGCGCTTCAGTCTGGAACCGCGCGACCGCTACGGTCGCAGGTTCGAATCCTATCTCGGGCATGGATGTGTGTGATGTCCTTAGGTTAGTTAGGTTTAAGTAGTTCTAAGTTATAGGGGACTGATGACCTCAGCAGTTAAGTCCCATAGTGCTCAGAGCCATTTGAACCATTTTCTTCGTAAATGGGAGAAGATTTAGTGCTTCTTGCTTCGAACCTGTAGATAAATTAAGCCTGAATACAGAAATATCCGTAGCAGGAGCCTCTCCATACTAGTATACAACAGGGTTGTATAAAAAGTAGTGGCAACTCTGCTGTAGCATGAAGGATGTGCATCAGTGACATGCGCGCTGTCTGTTGCTGATAGCAGAGGGAAACCCCAGTGGACGACATGACATCTGAGCTCATTGTGTCCCTGCTGTAAGAGGGTCTCCAATTAACTGCATCCCATCATTTTTCATTACAATACAGGATGTCACACGGCGAACCCTGTGCAGGACCTCCTGCGAATGTAGCGGTGGGATATGTTGGTACATCTACCGTATCCACCCAATATGTGTCCGTCCGGCTACGACCTACTCGCCAAAATGGAGGAAAGTCTAAGGGGCCAAAATGGAGACATCACTCGTGTTAGAAGGTGGTCCTTGCTAGACGTCGACAGAGATGGACGTACTGACGGTGTACGACGCCTTCCATCTGTGTGGGGGAAAGTGATCGAGAGCCATGTAATACGGCGAACGTCTGTCAGTGAAGTCTGATATGGATTATAACAGTGTTGCCATTACTTTTCATCCAACCCATGTGTGAAAAATACTACTCCCCCCTATTTTCAACGATTCTTCTCAGAAAATGCGTGATACCGTTTATGTTTCAAGAAAATTATGTTCTACACTCGGTAGTCATCGTCTGTCTAGACACGAAGGAAGGAAGAACAGGGTTTAAAGTCCCTCGACATTGAAATCGTTAGCGACGGGGCAGAAGCTCGGACTGTTTCAAGGATGGGTAAGGAAATCGGCCTCTCCCTTTCAATGAAAACTTCCAGGCATTTACCTGGAGGGACTTTAGGAAATTACGGTAAACCTAATGTGGATGGCCTGGCGGTGGTTTGAGCCTTCATCCTCGCGAATGCAAGTCCTCTTCGTTAAAAAGTGCGCCACTTCGCACGCCCCCGGGTTCAGACATCCGAATCCTGGCGGCAATTTTCTTCCTTACAAGAACTGCAGCCAGAGAGATGTATCGAGGAGCCTGTTATATAATTTCTGTTCGAGTATTGTACGTTAGAGAGGCTATTTGGAATGTTGGAAAAGCAGGAAAGAAATGCTACCACACTGTAACTTTGGACAGGATGATTCGCAGAACGCCGCTACACGCAGTAGGAGAAGAGGGAGATTCAGCTTTCACCCCAACGCAGTTTTAATCGATCAGGATATTTCACTCATCTGCTAGCATTCGAGTTCCTTCGTAAGTTATGATGTTCCATGTCGTGTCCTCCAGAAGATACGGTGAACATTATAACTTAGCCTATATAAATGTAAAAATATTTAGAAATGTGTTCGGTAATACTTAGGGAGGAAACGTCATATTCTCTAACATCGAAAATAATGATATTGTTATTCTGTATAATGGAAGTGAAAATAACTCTCTGTCATTTAAATAAAGCTTTCTTTCAAGAAGTAAATTATGATAATAAAACTTTTATACGCATTAGCCTCCGCTAATGCTTTGAATTAGGTTCAAGCCCAAGTTATTGAAATAGTTTCGGCTCTGTGTGGTTCTATTAAGACCATGACAAAATATGTAAATAAATTTTGCAATTTTCCTCCTTTATAAAACATCGGACTCAGTATATTACTAATGAACCAAACAAGTTCTGTTTGCAGATACTGAAATTTCAATCGATGCAAAAAGCCGACCGATCGTCCACACTTCCACTCAAGCGTCAGCCAATACTATTACTGAGGCCACCACAATTTATAAAAATAACTTCAGTTTCAAAAAGGAGCGACTCAGGGTACTCAGACTACTTGAATGAAAGTCAAGACTTATTTTTTTACTCTAGTATTATTAAGATAAAACAGCTCACACTTACGCCAAGGTGCGACATCAAATAGAGAGAGGATCAGAATAGGATACAGAAATATGAATCATCGTCCTATATCCATTACATAAAACAAAATCTAGCCACGACTGTCAACATTATGTAATCTTTTCTTTGGGGTATTGTCACTTTGATGAATGACAATGTTACTTTCGGCATTTTGCCGATCTTTAAACACTTTATGTCTTTTGTTATATACGCGTAAATTTTTAAAAAAAGCTTATAATGCCAAAATGGTTAACGACGGTAGAAGGAGCGCCACAACAGCAAGGCCAGCCTCCAGAGATTTATATGAAGTGGAGAACTGGTCATTGTTGCAATGCATTGGTGAAAGTTGAAAATTTGTACCGGACCGGGGCTCCAACCAGGATTTACCGCTTTGTCTTGAGCGGTTGCCTTGTGTATTGTGTTTGACTCCAGGCTATGTTTGGTGAAGACAAATTTACGCTTCGCGTGTCTTTCGGTCGTACCGTAGGTTTAAAATGATCATTTGCCCTAGCAGCACGTCAGTTGTTTGTCTCACTATGGTAGTATGTAAACAGTTCGTGGAATGTTGTATTGGAGCAGTACCACCTGGTTTTGCTGGAAGGCCAGTTATGCTTCCTCATTGCAGTTCGTCTAACAGGTCTTTATTTGTACTTTCATTAGTAAGGAGTCATCTGAACATGTATACGTCTTACACAGTTTACGTACAGATTATGCCACACCAGTTCCCGGTGCAAGACATACTTGGCTGTCCACGGATTCAGGAAAACATAACCTAATAATAATACAGAAAATCGTCAATTCAAATCCGTTAACGTCATCACGTTAAACACAAAATTAACGTATTTTTATGATCTTTTCTTCATTTATGGAAAATAGTCTGCTACATGCTACCACGATCACAATACCTCTTGCATGGATTGTTCAACAGATATCCTCGTACTTCTACATCCACAAATATACTCTGCACGTCTGCGCGTAATGCGTGGCCGAGAGTACTTCGTACAAATGCTGCCAGTTTTATGTTCTATTCCATCTGCATATTGAACGAGGGAAAACTCTCTCTTATCTTGTTGTCATGATCACTGCTTGACGTATTACCATAGTGGCAATATTATGGTCGCACATTTTTCCTTTGAATAGAGGTTCTCTAATTTGCTCAACCGAATGTCACGAGAACTACGTCGTATTCCTTGAAAGAGTTTCCATTTAAATCTCCCAAACATATCTTTATATTTTTACGTGGACTACACCCATCTGTTACGTACCTAGCAGCGCGTCTCCGAATTCTTTCGATTTCTGTTGCCGTCCCTACTAAGGACTCCATACACTGCAACAACACTCCAGACTTGGTTACTCTAGCATATTATATGCTATTTCCTTTAAATGTGTATTTTATTTTCGCAGAACTTTTCAACAAATCAGAGACTCCCATTCGCCTATCATAACACATATTTTACGTGATAGTCTCCATCCATACAGCTTATTAGATGACTCCTAAATACTCCGTCTAACGAACCATGCCCCCAGAAGACCTGGTCGGATGTCATTGTGACTTCGTACAGGTTCACACCATCGGCGGATATGTAAATAGACTTGGAATTCTCTGTGACATGTAGAACGGCCACCTGCGTGCATCAGTATTGTTCACGTTAAGTACTGTTACCAGACGTAATGGCGATTTCAGAGCCGGATGGTGAGTGATCACTGTGAAGGACACGGAGATACTCGTGTGAGTAAGCGTTATCAGCTACCTGATGGAGTTTTAAAGGGGCCTCTTGCGTCACCAATTGGTCGGCTAGTCGAATCGTGCAGTATCCAGATTTGCGGGACATGTGGATGTGACAATGGACCGACGTTGTAATGCATAGGAGCGCTACGGCGGGTACATCCGCCGACTGAAGACGTCTGACCATCAGAAATGAGGATCGCCGTATTGTGCGCCAAACACATAGTAACACATTCAGATCTGCGCTCGCACGCATCTCGTGGTCGTGCGGTAGCGTTCTCGCTTCCAGCGCCCGGGTTTCCGGGTTCGATTCCCAGCGGGGTCAGGGATTTTCTCTGCCCCGTGATGGCTGTGTGTTGTGTGTTGGCCTTAGGTTAGTTAGGTTTAAGTAGTTCTAAGTTCTAGGGGACTGATGACCATCGATGTTAGGTCCCATACTGCTCAGAGCCATTTGAACCATTTTTTAGATCTGCACTCGCCATGTGAAAACAGGTAATGGATACCTTGGAATGTTTTGTGTCATCATGCACCATTGCCTGGAGACTAGAAGCAGCTGAACTAGAAAAATACTGCCCACGCATAAGTTGCAGTAAAACCACAACAAAAACGACTGCTTTTGGAGTGTTCCGTGATCGGTAAGCATGTACTGTTGATGAATGACGTCACATTGTGTTCAGCGGCCAATCGCTTTTTTGCACTACCCTGGATCACCATCGTCGCGAGTGTGGTGACGACCTGCAGAGACTTCTCTTTATTCCAATGTTTGGAGGAGGTCATGGTGGCGGAAGCCATTGGGTATGACCTCAGGTCATGGTGGTAAACACTGAGCGAACTCTGATGGCATAACACTAAGTGCGTCACGGACATCCTGCGTCCTGATGCGTTAGCTCTCAAGCGACAGTATTGCGGTGTCATATTTCAACAGGAAAATGCTCGTCCTCACAAGTCGCGTATGTTCAAAATGGCTCTGATCACTATGGGACTTAACTTCTGAGGTCATCAGTCCCTTAGAACTGAGAACTACTTAAGCCTAACTAACCTACGGACATCAGACACATCCATGCCCGAGGCAGGATTCGAACCTGCGACCGTAGCGGTCGTGCGGTTCCAGACTGAAGCGCCTAGAACCACTCGGCCACACCGGCCGGCTGTCGCGTGTGTGTATGAACTGTATGCTTAATAGTAAGGTACTCTCGAGGCGAGCAAGATACCCAGAGCTATGTCCAGTAGAACACGTGTAGGACGAGCTTCGACGTCATCTCGTTTCCGCTGCTAGAACCCAGGATATTCAGGGACCAGTTACAACAGATGTATGCCAATTTGCCTCTGGAGAGGATACAACAGCTTTATGACACCCTCTCAACTGAATCACTACGTATGCCCGTATCGGACCGGGTAGAACGTCATACTGATAAGTGAGCTCATATTCCAAAGTTCTTTGTAAATTTGAGTCGACTTTGTTATCCCTGATATAACATCAACTTCCTCTCAACCCGTTTCATTTCATTTCATGTCGTACTCCAATATTCGTCACTAATACTGTAAGCAGATTCTGTGGGGGTTATTTTTCACAGTTAAACGGAACTTCATCTCAGTACACTAGGTGCAAATTTAGTCAAAGCCTTTCTGTGTATCTTTACGACAAGACCGTGTAATGTCGATACTGTCCTGTACGTAACTGTATCGTCACCAAATTTTGGCCAATTTATGCCACACTCCCTTGTAAACAATCTCTTGCACAATTTACGAACAGATCTAACCACGCTAGCTACTAATACAGTTAAGAACATGATGCTAGAACCGACGTTAAGGGAAAGAAGACAGTCACAATGACGTCCCAGGATTACGTGCAGAGTGGATCGTAAAGGAAATTAATATACACCGGAGTGAATTACGGAAAATCTTAGGCTCAGAAGCCAGACATATGGTCTGTCAAGTAAGCGAGCCGATTGTGAGTGACGCATTACGAAGCGAAGTTAGCCGCTCATTAGCGGTTCGAGCACGCAGAAAGATGAGCGCACAGCGATAAAGCGGTGCGTCCTCGGGTGTAGAGGAACGCCAGGGAGCGAAAGTCGGGCCCCGACTGCGTTGGCATGCAGGCAGCGACGGGCGCCTCCCAGCACGGAAGCCCGCGTGTGAGCCGCATAGGCGCAACTAGCTGTCCGCCGCCAGCACCTCGCCTCGCCTCGCACACCACTCTGCCCTTTGTTCTGCTGGCTCGGCGACGTGGCCACGTCCAGGAGGCGCACGGAAAAACAGGTTGTTACCGCTTATATACAACGGCAAGGCAAAATCTAAGCCTTTATGCCTCTTCCTCTTTAATTTTATCTACATCTACATACATAATTCGAAAGTAACCACACGGTGCATACGGAGGGTATATTGCACCACCACTAGTCATTCACTCTCCTGTTCCACTCGCAAATGGAGCGAGGGAAAAACGGGTGACTTTATGCCATCGATATCTTATGCTCGCGATCCATATGCGAAATGTAGCCGGCCTGATTGACCGAGCGGTTCAAGGCGCTACAGTCTGGAACCGAGCGACTGCTACGGTCGCAGGTTCGAATCCTGCCTTGGGCATGGGTGTGGGTGATGTCCTTAGGTTAGTTAGCTTTAAGTAGTTCTATGTTCTAGGGGAATGATGACCTCAGAAGTTAAGTCCCATAGTCCTCAGAGCCTTCTTTTTTTGCGAGATGTACGCTGGTGGCAGTAGGATTGTTCTGCAGTCAAGTGCAAATACCAGTTCCCTAAATTATCTGAATAGCGTGTTGCGAAAAGAATGTGGTCGTCCCTACACGGATTCCCATTTGAGTTCACGAACTACCTCTGTAAAATTAGCGTGTTGATCGATTCTGCGGTCTCAAACCTAGCAGCGCCCTGTTAACTGCTTCGCTGTCTTCCTTTAACCCTAGCAGTGTACATCTCCGAAATTATCACACGAAGTGTACACCAGCGTCACAGTGACTGTCAATTACTTTCTGGAGAAATTACCTGAAAATAGAATAATTTATAATTAACTTGGACTCTCATGTACTAAACTGATTTTACTTCACCTCTCTCATGTACTTTTTCAATCAATATTAGCATTAATACATCCAAAATTCGACACTAAGTAAAAGGTGTCATGGAAACATTTCAAAGAAGAAACTTGAAAGGTAGCCGAGCGTTTCTAGGCGCTTCAGTCCGAAACTGCGCGACTTCTACGGTCGCAGGTTCGAATCCTGGCTCGGGTATCGGTGTGTGTGATGTCCTTAGGTTGGTTAGCTTTAAGTAGTTCTCAGTTCTAGGGAACTGATGACGTCAGATGTTAAGTCCCATAGTGCTCAGAACCATTTTAACCATTTGAAACTTTAAAGTTATCTCGATCTAAAGACTACATTTGCAGTATAATTACATGAAGATGCTATTCATTTAAGAAATTCACATATTACACGAATATTTTGGTGTGTTCTCAACCATTCAGTCATTATTTCAACACCTTTTGAATATAGATGACAATCTTATGGGCTGGTGGCAGGGCTATTCTATTAGCGACAACCGTGTTCCAACAATGACCGTTCCTATTGTGGACGACTGCATCTTCTTCATCGCCATCTCAAGATGCGGCAAACTGATCAGTTCAGACTTTGCAGGAACATCAGCTTCAGAATTCTGTCATAATCAAAGTCACTTTCACGATTGAGTTCTTTTAACATTGCTTCCCGTATAGTACCTTCCGTTAGTAAAATGTCATTGTTGCGAGACATTTTCGCATAAATGAAGTTCACACTCAGTGACTAAACAGTTACATAATGTGTGCTACAAGGTCACAGTAACCCCTCAAAAATATTTGTGTCAAATTAATTAAACAAGAATGTCAAACAACTTCGCACGTCCGTACTCTTCTAGGTCTCATTCAGTGCTGAAATTACGTTGGTGGCAGCCGCCTGTTTATTTGCAATGGCGCATCCACCGTAGCAAACAGAAAACTCCAGGGTCATAGTGGGCCCGGTATACATTTCTAGGGTTAATTCGACTTGGTGGGGGTCCCAGACACTAGAGTAGTCGTCAAGAATGAGTGACATTATTGTCCTATAAGCGATCTCCTTTATAGATAGCGACACTTTCCTAAAATTCTCCCAATAAGTACATCTCTTCTTTCACTTCACCTACTAGCAGTCTTATTTGTTCATTCCATTTTATATGACTTTCCAACGTTACAGCTAGATATTTAATAAATCCCTGGTTCTCTCAGGTCGAGATTATCTTTGCTATTTCGTTAATTATCCTGCTATTATCCTCTGCTTATCTTATTAGTTGTTGCAAAGCAGAGTGGAAGCCGATTATGTTGGTCCTCCTGTTTTGGTAGAGCGTCTTAATTTGCTCGGCACCGTTGACCTAATATCACGTACAGAACATCCATTCCTTCTGAGACCGTCGTCAGATGATTAATCTCGGAGCCGAAGTGGTCCTTGTCAAGAACAGGCCTGGCTTTGTGTATTAGGGACTTATCCTCTGAGGTGGACGATGACAGCGACGCTCGTCAACATATACTGTAAGTGTGCGCCAGAATGGCCGAGTCGTCCATCTGCTTTCCTTTCGATCAACACATCTAACAAAGCAGAACACGAAGAAACCGAAACAGGACAATGAGCGCGAACGTAATTTGTGGATGTACAGGGGGCCAGCTAATCAGGCATCATCTCCACGACGAGCCAATCAGGTACCGTCCTCTGGCCGTAGAAGTGGGAACCTCGCCAGTTTCACAACAGTCGGACTTAGTTCCTGACGATGGAGTAAATAATAGAAAGCTTACGATTTTATCCAAATTTGACGCGACATGCTAGCCGAGAACTTGTTTCCAAGAAGGAAGGAAGTTTAGTAACTAACGCCCGCCCCACAACGAGGTCAGTGGAAACGGAGCACAAGGTCGGATAGCGGAACGTTGCGGAAGGAAATCGGATGTGTGTTTTTCAGAGGAAAATTCTGATTATGCGTATTAAAGAAACTGCGGACGGCCGGACGGAGATTGGAACCACCACTGAGGTGAACACGTGTCCAGTGTCGTACCTGTGCGCCATCTCAGTAGATCGGGCTTCCGAACGCAACAGTGTGGCATCTAAGGTATGGTGAATATCATAAAATCATAAGCGGAAGCGCCAGTGGCGCTAACCTTCCGAAAAATATTCTTCTACTCGTCGTTACTGAGCTTCCATCTTTAATTTTCGCATACACAGAGTGAATCAGAGCTCAGCCGACAAAATCTGTAAAGTCGTTCAGGGATATTTTCTGATTGTACACTACTGGCCATTAAAATTGCAACAACAAGAAGAAATGCAGATGACAAACGAGTATTCATTGGACAAATATATTATACTAGAACTGACATGTGATTACATTTCCACGCAATATGGGTGCACAGATCCTGGCAAATCAGTACCCGCAACAACCACCTCTGGCCGTAATAAAGGCTTTGATACGCCTGGGCATTGAGTCAAACAGAGCTTTGATGGCGTGTACAGGTACAGCTGCCCATGCAGCTTCAACACGATACTACAGTTCATCAAGAGTACTGACTGGCGTATTGTGATGAGCCAGTTGCTCGGCCACCATTGACCAGACGTTTTCAATTGGTGAGAGATGTGGAGAATGTGCTGGCCACTGCAGCAGTCGAACGTTTTTTTATCCAGAAAGGCCCGTACAGGACCTTCAACGTGCGATCGTGCATTATCCTGCTGAAATGTAGGGTTTCGCAGGGATTGAATGAAGGGTAGAGCCAAGGGTCGTAACACATCTGAAATATAACGTCCACTGTACAAAATGCCGTCAATGCGAACAAGAGGTGACCGAGACGTGTAACCAATGACACCCCATAACATCAAGCCGGGTGATACGCCAGTGTGCGTTCACCTCGAAGTCGCCAAACACGGATGCGACCATCGTGATGCTGTAATCACAACCCGGATTCATCCTAAAAAACGACGTTTTGCCATTCGTGCACCCAGGGTCGTCGTTCAGTACACCATCGCAGGCACTCCTGTCTGTGATGCAGCGTCAAGGGTAATCGCAGCCACGGTCTCCGAGGGATCGTCTCTCAGGGATCGAGACGTGGCTGCACGATACGTTACAACCATGCGGATAAGATGCCTGTCATCTCGACTGCTAGTGGTACGAGGCCGTTGGGATCCAGGATGGCGTTCCGTATTACCCTCCTGAACCCTCCGATTCCATATTCTGCTAACAGTCATTGGATCTCGACCAACGCGAGCAGCAATGTCGCGATACGATAAACCGCAATCGCGATAGTCTAAAATCCGACCTTTATCAAAGTCGGAAACATGATGGTACGCATTTCTCCTACTTACACGAGGCATCACAACAACGTTTCACCAGGCAACGCCGGTAAACTGCTGTTTGTGTATGAGAAATCGGTTGGAAACTTTCCTCATGTCAGCACGTTTTAGGTGTCGCCACCGGCACCAACCTTGTGTGAATGCTCTGAAAAGCTAATCATTTGCATATCACAGCATCTTCTTCCTGTTGGTTAAATTTCGCGTCTGTAGCACGTCATCTTCGTGGTGTACCAATTTTAATGGCCAGTAGTGTAGTCTCCGGTTTCTCATTATTAAGTAAACGTATTTCGTTTGACTGCTTACCCTTGTTTATCTTTTCTCCCTGCACTGCGCTGAAAATATCAGCACAGAACTGCATATGTCAGAGGGTACGCACTGTCGAACTTTTTAGGAAGCTAACTTGTACCATTCACTCACGGTATTTATAGTTGACAACAGTGATACAAACTTTATTTTTCACCCTCAAGCTTGTATTCAGTCGTATAGGTTCTGTCTTGGGTTTGTATTTATGCCAGTGCTAGTTTTAAGTTGTCGTTGACGCACAGCAAAATGAAGAGGTTTATTATTGAAGAGTTGCCCAATATACTGCTGGTGTATTAGTTAACTGAACGCAATAGAAGAGTGAGACGACTACCTAATGCTGAGCTGTTCCCGCAGCGACGGCAGCGGTTTTACAGGCTTTCTGACTGCTGTGAATGTATTTTCACAAAAACAAAGGTAACTGGGCTAACAAATCCAACGTTATTATTACGTAACTATTCAACAACGAACTGTTAGCAGTATGGAGGCACCCTACTACAAAAGAGGTTACTACATTTATTTGATATGTACTGGAGAAAAGGAGATGTCCCAAAAGGATGGTCACAAGCAAAGATGATATCACTATTTAAAAAAGGAGACCACAGTGGCTACGAGAATTATAGAAGAATCAGCTCACTTAACACCACATACAAAGGCTCTGCAGAATTAGTGAACAGGAAATTAAAGTTTATAGCTGAGAGTTTATTAAGCAAAGAATAAATGTGGTTTCGGAGGGGCAGATCGACGTCAGATGCAGTATTTATAATAAAACAATCGAAAAACAGAGAGTATAATAAGAAGACCCATTTAGCACTCACTGATTTTATTAAGACTTTCGATAATGCCGATAGAAAGAAACTGTGGCGAATTATGAGGAGAAAAGGATATCCACAACATGTAATAAACGTTTTAAAAGGTCTACAGAAACACACGATTGTAATTTTAGATATAAATGGCACTCCAACACACGGTACAGCCACAAACAAAGGGGTAAGACAAGAATGCAGCATTTCATCCACACTTTTTAATATTTATTTAGATGTCAGAATTCAGAAATATAAGTAGATTTTTTACGGAGAATTAAGATTAACAGTAATTCCCGTTTGAATTGTCTTTTATATTCAGATGACGCCATACTGCTGGCGGATAAAAAAGATGACCTGCAAAGAGGAATACATTTATTAGGTAAGGTTTGTAAAAAGTATCAGTTGACGATTTCAGAAAATAAGACAAAATCAGTGGGTTCAAATGGCTCTGAGCACTATGGGACTTAACATCTGAGGTCATCAGTCCCCTAGAACTTAGAACTACTTAAACCTAACTAACCTAAAGACATCACACACATCCATGCCCGAGGCAGGATTCGAACCTGCGACCGTAGCGGTCGCGCAATTCCAGACTGAAGCGCCTAGAACCTCTCGGACACCAGCGGCCGGCCACAAAGTCAGTGGCTTTCAACGAGGAATATCCTGTACGGAGAAAAATTATGATCAACAATAGATCAACAGAACAGATCAAACATTTTAATGAATTACATGGTGATGTCACATATGAGTATGACGAAGACATATAGAAGAAATTAGCGAAGTCTGAGAATATATGTGGAAAATAAACAGCTGTCTTAAAAGAAAACGAGGAAAGAAATAAGGTTGAAATTTTATTAGACAGTGGCAGTTCCATTGCCTGTTTACCGAAGCGAACTGTGGGTTGTAAATAAACGTCAAGCATTTCGCATACAGACTAAAGCGCCTAGAACCGCTTGGCCACTGTGGCCGGCCTAACATGGACCAGTCAAACGGGGAGGCAGCCAGTAACGTCTTATAAGTGTACACTGCGTATGTCCATAACACAATAAATATCTATTTCCGACCGTTTGTTCCCTATCTCAACACAATCGGTTGCGGACCCACTATCACCTATTTTAATTTCACTCAAAAGGTTTGAGACACCCTGTATTTGTTGAGGCTGAGGCTGCGGCCCTGCTCTTGTTGTGGCGATTGTGGTCGCGTTGTCTGCCTTTTATGTATGCGCACGCAAGCACTTACGACGTAGATAAGTTCGCGCCAAGTCTGTATACTTATTTGTAGTACAGATGAGTGAGTTCATCTGATCTTTTATTAGTCCTTTTGTCAAAAGTTATTGCTATGGCGCTGCAAGTGGCTATTGAGAACTTTGCCTAGAAATTGAAATCTATCACTGCCAGTTGTCCTTCAGATTGTGTTATTTGGTGGATGTTATACCTGTTAGTTTAGCTCAGGTTTTAAATTGTTGGTTAATTCAGTGGTATCTGGCTTAGTGATCGGAATTTAGCTTGCACTGTTATACAGAATTCTTAAAGGGTTAACCTTTAATTTCATGGTTTTAAGGTGGAAAGTGCAGTCACTATGAGCAAATGCGGAGTGGCCGAGCGGTTCTAGGCGCTACAGTCTGGACCGGCGCGACCGCTACGGTCGCAGGTTCGAATCCTGCCTCGGGCATGGATGTGTGTGATGTCCTTAGGTTAGTTAGGTTTAAGTAGTTCTAAGTTCTAGGGAACAGATGACCTCAGCAGTTAAGTCCCATAGTGCACAGAGCCATTTGAACCATTTGAGCAAATGGAGTTGTCATTAAATGTTTCTATCGACAAATTTTAGTTCAGTTTCCCTTTCAGATGAGTTTTTTCTTATATCATTTGTATTACTTGCGTAGGCCTGGTTCCGGCGACGTCCGTGGACAGTTACATTGTGTACAGCTATGGCGTCCACTTGCGTTGTTTCTACTGTGGTGATAGACCCAGCTGACTTGAGAAAATTATAATATTAATTCAAGTTTTGTACTGTGTAAATGAACACTAATCGTGTTGGTAAAGATCTGATTGATGGTTCAAAGAAATGCTTAACTTTTACTGTGTTTTGAATTTTTATTTAATTTCACGGGTAATTAATAATTGTTTTAAAAGGCCACTCAGCACATGTGGAACCCAGTTCCCACTCCCCTCCTGCATGAGTAACAAAGTTCACCAGGCACACAAATTTCAACTCGATTTAATTATGCAGTTGTCACAACTTAGTAAGTTATAAGTATGGGATGAAGAGGGCTGAGCTGCCTCTGGCAGCAGTATCCGATTAGAGGAGTGAAACTGTTAGAAGCAAACAGCGTATTAACCGATGATGACACAGAAATGGCAGCAGAAGTCGCCACGCACGGCAGTGAAAATGGCACGTAGTGCGCTGCCTGGCTGCTCTCAAAGTGAAACATCGAAACGAGTGATAGACGGCAGCGTGCATCGGCTGGCCTCGCTTCTGAGGCTGATAACGCATCTGAACTTGCGACCTCTGGCGTCATGTGTGAGTGGAGCGATGAGTGGAATGCAATCAGTGTGGAAGGTCCGACTCGGCCGCGCCTTTCGCTGCTTCCGGACAGTGCTAGGGAGCTGGCCAAATGCTGCTTCCTCCGAGCAGCTCCTAATCTAGTGGACCTGGAACCCACGTAGCTGCTCCAAGTATCGCGTCTGATTCAGAATCGTGCCATTTCTGTAAATTTATGAGTTTTTCAGGACACCTTTTTGGTATCACCATTAATTTCATTTTGTTGTTTGAATATTGGGGAATTCGTAAATGCGAAATTGGCTTGTTATTGTCGTCTTGGATGTTTAGCTGTGAGGTAAAATGAGTTATTTCCTTTAATACTAAGGAGAATAATGAAAAAAGGCATATAAACTACATCAGATTTAACCTGTTGGCAAAATATAGCACACCAATACCACCACTTTGCACCAACAATCGGATCTACATCTACATACATACTCCGCAATCCACCATACGGTGCGTGGCGGAGGGTACCTCGAACCACAACTAGCATCTTCTGTCCCCGTTCCACTCCCTAACAGAACGAGGGAAAAATGACTGCTTATATGCCTCTGTACAAGCCTTAATCTCTCTTATCTTATCTTTGTGGTCTTTCCGCGAAATATAAGTTGGCGGCAGTAAAATTGTATTGCAGTGAGCCTCAAATGCTGGTTCTCTAAATTTCCTCAGTAGCGATTCACGAAAAGAGCGCCTCCTTTCCTCTAGAGCACCCCACCCGAGTTCCTGAAGCATTTCCGTAACACTCGCGTGATGATCAAACCTACCAGTAACAAATCTAGCAGCCCGCCTCTGAATTGCTTCTACGTCCTCCCTCAATGCCACCTGATAGGGATCCCAAACGCTCGAGCAGTACCAAAGAATAGGTCGTATTAGTGTTTCATAAGCGGTCTCTTTTACAGATGAACCACATGTTCCCAAAATTCTACCAATGAACCGAAGACGACTGTCCGCCTTCCACACAACTGCCATTACATGCTTGTCCACTTCATATCGCTCTGCAATGTTCGCCCAATTATTTAATCGACGTGACTGTGTCAAGCGCTACACTACTAATGGAGTATTCAAATTTTACGGGTTTCTTTTTCCTATTCATTTGCATTAATTTACATTCATTCATATTTAGAGTTATCTGCCATTCTTTACATCAATCACAAATCCTGTCCAAGTCATCTTGTATCCTCCTACAGTCGCTCAACGACGACACCTTCCCGTACACCACAGCATCATCAGCAAACAGCCGCACATTGCTATCCACCATATCCAAAAGATCATTTATGTAGATAGAAAACAACAGCAGACCTACCACACATCCCTGGGGCACTCCATATGATTCCCTCACCTCCGCAATAGCAAAGCAATAGAAGATTACGACTGTCATTGAGAAAGAGCACTTCTAAGGTAACTGATGTAACGTCTAGAAGAGCACTCGTTAAATTTATCTAGGAACTGCAACCTGATAATCGCCATTACTGACGTAGTAGGCTAAATTCCTAAGATTCTGCTAAGTGCTTAATGACTGATAGCACACCTACAAAAATTAAACGTGAACAGCAGATACTCAAAAGTGCAATTTGGGACGGCACACTCAAGGAAATAGACTATTACTCTATTGCGTTGGTCCAGTCCAAGACCCCTACGAATGTAGGGTGCAATAAAGAAGATCTGTTCACGCTCGATACCGTCAAAAAATATTATTCACAATGAAAAATTTATTAATGAGAACTACAGGATTGTCTTCTCCGTGCACTAGCAGCTCAGTCCGGCCAGCGGTGTGTGGACCTGGTCAGCAGTAGCAATTGCGCATCGCCCAGCACTTTTACGTCGTGGAAGGCTGGCTTGGCAGCTGATGCATCACAGGCGGCCATGGCCAAACAGGCGTCGCCTCTGGCGTGGCCTTCGATGGGCAGCGGCCTCTGTGAGCTGATCTCCGAGGCGCCCTCGTTGAGGATGTGCGCCCAGGAGACTCGCACTCCAGGCCAGCCTGTAGTACTCGTTGTAATGTAGGGTTCGACTTGCTGCAGCACCATTGTCGGCTGCAGGAAGGAGGCGAGCAACAAAAGCATCCACACAGTGGCATATGAGGTTGGCTCAGCTTCTTGGCCCGCCAGTGGGCCAGCAGAATATTAGCGTTCTCTGCCCCCTATCTGTAATGACCCATAAATTGGCTCTACAACTTACGATGGTACTCTCTAGCGAAACTTGCGATTCCATAGAGGATTGTAGATGATTGGGCGCACAGAGGGTCGACTGACGTAACCTGCCCTGTACCACGGAACAGCTGCATCTGAGAGTGAGATTGAGAAAGACGTAGTACTTGTGCTGGCGCTTTCGGTGTACGCTTCTGCGGCTGGGGGTAGTGTGTGAAATCTTATGGTACTTAACTGCTAAGGTCATCAGTCCCTAAGCTTACACACTACTTAACCTAAATTATCCTGAGGACAAACACACGCCCACGCCCGAGGGAGGACTCGAACCTCCGCCAGGCCAGCCGCACAGTCCATGACTGCAGCGCCCCAGACCGCTCGGCTAATCCCGCGTCATGTGGTCAGCTCTTCTAGTGGCTTCAGACTTTCGTAACTTCGTCTTTCAGACGTCCTTTCTGCTGCGTCGGTGACCGAATACTTACTGTTGCTAGAATTGGAAAGAAAATCATCACTGGCCGTATTTTGTTGTTTTATTGTCAGCAAAATCGATTTTCGGTCACTTAGTGTCCATCCTCAGTGCTTTAATATAATATTAAAATTGTGGTTATCGTTTGATACCAGTGCCTTTCATTGTATAGTAAAGCACTGAGAATGGTCACTAAGTGACCGAATGTCGATTTTGCTGACAATAAAACAACAAAATACGGCCAGTGCTGACTTTCCTTCCAATTCCATCCAGTAATTGGTCGTGGTGCACACAACACGCCATGGAGTCGCCAATCAATAAGTTACTGTTGCGTTATAACTGGGCTTTCTTTGACAATTTGCTCTATCGTCAGTAGGAGAAAGTAGGATAGAACCGGCTACCTTAAATCTGAACAGTAACTGTTCATTTATTTCCAGCGATATTTAAGAAATATTGAACATAGTGCTTCGTTATGGATCTACAAACAACTCTACGAAGTATGAATGCTTAAACCTGTATTTAAATATATTAAATTACGTCTTTTCTCAAACTATGCAAAAATCCGATTTTACCCCCTTACTTAGGATAAAGCTGGACGTACACTAAAATCAATGGAAAAAACAGTAAAATCATTGAATGAATATAATTTTAATTTTGAAACTGAGTAATTACGTTATGCTATGAAGTTTCGGTAAAGTACCATTAGAAAAACATAGTTTAAAATTAGTTACTCTTTTCCGCTTTACAAAAACTTAGAGAAATTCTGTTGACATCCAAGTAATGTTTTAAAGAACATTCGAGCACTCATTTCACATGCACTAATCATACACAAATCTGTCACCTGCTTCGAACATGCTTCATGGGCTCGCCCTTTGCACTTGTAGCACTGAATCTAGTATTCTTTGGATGCTGAATGAGCGCAGATCTCGTTGCAGGAAATGCAGGCTTCATTGAAGTTTTGTTCCGCGAAGGAAGAATCTGCAGTGTTACCTTTCTTAGGTGTTGAATTTTTCTTTCTTTTGTTTCCTATTGCCCTATTTTTTGTTTTCCTCTTTTTTAACTGCGTGAGGAGCAGGCATCAGTAAATTTGAAGAAACTGCAAAACAAGATTCTTGGAAGTTGATGCCTGTGGTTTGCATAGTTGGTTTATCTAACGACGGCTGTGGATCTTTAGATGTTTCAGCAACTGCAGGGTTTTAGTTTCTCACTGATTTTTCCAACATGTCATGACCTCTTAGCTCATTACGAGCTGGAACTTCTCGAGATAGGATAGGCCTGTCGGTGGTGCCTAATAGGGCATAAAGGTGATTAGCAAAAATATTCATATTGAATGGATAGATTCCACTCTTGTCAAACCCCTTAATGGCTGTTTGCTTAACAGTCACTCTGGTAAATGCATCTCTGAAGAGCTCCCGACTAGGTAAATTGTAACACTGCGTCCAGGATGCGCTAGTAACGACTGTCTCACCTCTTGCTCAAAAAATTTGCTTAAAGGACTCATGAACAATACATCTAATGTCTGAAGGCGATGAGTCATGTGGATAAGTAAGCATGGTAGTATAATACTGCTTTCTCGAGACAAATTCATAAGGTTTAAACTTTTGGCTTAGAGGCTATGTTCATCTAAATTCATCAATACTGCCTTTTTTTAATGTGTGAAATGCCTGACGTTTCAATTAACGGTTCATTAGTTTATAACGTAACAGAGGTGGTCGTATAACAATTTACGGAGGCACATCTGAAATTACTCTTGTGCCTGTGACTCCTGTGACTCTCCACTCAAGAAATAGAGCCTATCCTTCGTGCCCTGATGCGGGTTGATGTCATGCACGTAAACCTGTTCCAAGTAAGTTAGAGTCTTGAATGATTGCAGTGAGTTTCAGTGGCACTGGTACCTCGCAATCTCGGTTTAAAACGAGCTAAACTGCCTTCGAAACGCAAGAGATCACTGAGAACTGTTGCAGGAAAGTTAGCTCTAGGGTAGTTTCGTGTTATTACGCTGAATGAAATGAAACGTCCCCTTAGAACAATTTATACACGACTGTGCTTAAACTGACACACAATATTCTTTTTAGCGCAACGCAATCTGACTTTCAATAATCCCTACGAAAGAATGGCCCTGACTAACATTAACCTATACGTTTCACAAATCACTTACCTCACAAAAATCTTCGTTACTCAAGCTACTGCAATACCGCGAGCGCCACTACTGCCAGCTAAATAAAAGATTCAAACTACGGAAGGCACTAACTACTGAGGCACAGTTAGCAAATGAAAGATTTTAATAGAGAACAAACAATGTATTTACCTTAATAGTCATAATATATATATCAGTTCGTGACACCAATTCTTACAAATTTCAAAACTCCGCCATCTCTCTCCCCACGTCCACCACTGCTGGCGGCTCACCTCCAACTGCGCAACGCTACGCGCTGTTAGCATCCAGCTGCCGCTGCCCAACACTACAATGGCGAGTATTACAACAATGCCAACCAGCCACCGACTGCACACGGTACAGCCAGTGATTTTCATACAGAGCGCTACGTGGCGGCGGCGTTACCAGTAAAAAAACTTAAACAGCCTACTTACAGAAAACCTAGCCATAATTAAGGAAGATTACCAGAAAAAGTCGTCGTGATACGGCCTCAGAATAGTTACTGGGGGCAAGTATGTCCGTTTTGCTTTTCGATCTTCTAACGTGTTGCACACGTTATTTAACATTGTATAACAAAACCCTAAGATTTTGCTCTAGGAAATTGATCCTTGGTGGAATACCCTCATATTTCTCACACCACTGCGCCTGCGCTGCTACCTGTAATCTAAGCTCGCAGCGATGACGTATATAAAAAACCCTAAGTAAATAAGAAACTTTTATCTCTCTTTCCTCATGGTCATTGCTTTGTTAGCCAGTAGTCTTTGTGGCCCTGAACTACGTTTCTGAATAGTGGTGCACTCCAACGTAGTATAACACCAAAAATTTATTAAAAAGTTCTTCAGTGACGACACCAGATGTAAGCATTCTGAGTCAATGACCAACAAATTGCCAGCTGGGGTAGCTTAAGAAAACCATTGGCTCCCCACAAGATGGTGATTCAATATCTGGACTTTCGTGGGAGAGCCAATATTTTTCTTAATTTAAGGTCAATTTTGAGCCTGACGTCTTGCAGTATATGTTAATTACATAAACTCAATCACTTGAAAATGGCGTAAAAGGCCAAAACCTGGGTCGTAATTAAATAAACAACGTCACGATATTGTCTGCAAGGAAACCACAACGCTATAAACCTGTAGTGAAACGTAAGAAGACCTGCAGAGGACAGACGATATGTGCTGGAACTGCGGTTGACAACGAACGCAATAAAAGTAACGAATTGTTCATAAAATAGCATAAAGAACCATTACTACTGATTACACTATTGGTCATAAACATCTGGTAACATTACGGTATAATACCTGGATCAATCACCCGGAGCGATATAAAGTGGGATGGGCGCAGGGAAAGTACATTCAGTGGACGAATCAGCAGTAAATGTATTCCAACCACGAAAAAGGCTTACGAAACACTCTTTCAACTAATTCGTGAGCATTCCCCGTCAGTCTGGGATCCTTGCTACAGATAATTAATAGAAGAAACAGAGAAGAGCCAACGAAGACAGGCGCATTTCGTCACGGGTTCATTTGGTCAGCCTGAGAGCGTTACGGAAATGCACGTCAAACTACAGATGCAGAAGGCACAACAAAGACATGGTGCCAAACAGAAACTTTGGCGTCAAAATACCGAGGGAGGGCACAGGTTCCAAGAACAGGCAGGCAAACATAGTGCTCCCTCCGACACACTTCTCAAGAAATGACTGCGACAAGAACTTCAGGCTCCATACGGAGGCTTATCCCCTCTGTCGTCTTGTCAACACACGTTCCATACCCACGAGAACCGTCCCATTTTTGGGTCTATGGAACGAAAACTGAATCTAATCTAATCTAATCAACATTACCGAGTAGAACAAGAGAAGGCTGGAGAAAGTCGCGCAAAGGGGTGAGACAGAAGCTAATAGTAGTAGTATCAGAAATAGCAGATTAAGCTCTTTTTTTGTCATCAGCCTACTGACTGGTTTGATGCGGCCCGCCACGAATTCTTTTCCTGTGCCAGCCTCTTCATCTCGGAGTAGCACTTGCAACCTACGTCCTCAATTATTTGCTTGACGTATTCCAATCTCTGTCTTCCTCTACAGTTTTTGCCCTCTACAGCTCCCTCTAGTACCATGGAAGTCATTCCCTCATGTCTTAGCAGATGTCCTATCATCCTGTCCCTTCTCCTTATCAGTGTTTTCCACATATTCCTTTCCTCTCCGATTCTGCATAGAACCTCCTCATTCCTTACCTTATCAGTCCGCCTAATTTTCAACATTCGTCTATAGCACCACATCTCAAATGCTTCGATTCTCTTCTGTTCCGGTTTTCCCACAGTCCATGTTTCACTACCATACAATGCTGTACTCCAGACATACATCCTCAGAAATTTCTTCCTCAAATTAAGGCCGGTATTTGATATTAGTAGACTTGTCTTGGCCAGAAATGCCTTTTTTGCCATAGCGAGTCTGCTTTTGATGTCCTCCTTGCTCCGTCCGTCATTGGTTATTTTACTGCCTAGGTAGCAGAATTCCTTAACTTCATTGACTTCGTGACCATCAATCCTGATGTTAAGTTTCTCGCTGTTCTCATTTCTACTACTTCTCATTAACTTCGTCTTTCTCCGATTTACTCTCAAACCATACTGTGTGCTCATTAGACTGTTCATTCCGTTCAGCAGATCATTTAATTCTTCTTCACTTTCACTCAGGATAGCAATGTCATCAGCGAATCGTATCATTGATATCCTTTCACCTTGTATTTTAATTCCACTCCTGAACCTTTCTTTTATTTCCATCATTGCTTCCTCGATGTACAGATTGAAGAGTAGGGGCGAAAGGCTACAGCCTTGTCTTACTCGCTTCTTAATACGAGCACTTCGTTCTTGATCGTCCACTCTTATTATTCCCTCTTGGTTGTTGTACATATTGTATATGACCCGTCTCTCCCTATAGCTTACCCCTACTTTTTTCAGAATCTTGAACAGCTTGCATCATTTTATATTGTCGAACGCTTTTTTCAGGTCGACAAATCCTATGAACGTGTCTTGATTTTTCTTTAGCCTTGCTTCCATTATTAGCCATAACGTCAGAATTGCCTCTCTCGTGCCTTTACTTTTCCTAAAGCCAAACTGATCGTCACCTAGCGCATTCTCAATTTTCTTTTCCATTCTTCTGTATATTATTCTTGTAAGCAGCTTCGATGCATGAGCTGTTAAGCTGATTGTGCGATAATTCTCGCACTTGTCAGTTCTTGCCGTCTTCAGATTGTGTGGATGATGCTTTTCCGAAAGTCAGATGGTATGTCGCCAGACTCATATATTCTACACACCAACGTGAATAGTCGTTTTGTTGCCACTTCCCCTAATGATTTTAGAAATTCTGATGGAATGTTATCTATCCCTTCTGCCTTATTTGACCGTAAGTCCTCCAAAGGTCTTTTAAATTCCGTTTCTAATACTGGATCCCCTATCTCTTCTAAATCGACTCCTGTTTCTTCTTCTATCACATCAGACAAATCTTCACCCTCATAGATGCTTTCAATGTATTCTTTCCACCTATCTGCTCTCTCCTCTGCATTTAACAGTGGAATTCCCGTTGCACTCTTAATGTTAGCACCGTTGATTTTAATGTCACCAAAGATTGTTTTGACTTTCCTGTATGCTGAGTCTGTTCTTCCGACAATCATATCTTTTTCGATGTCTTCCCCTTTTTTCTGCAGCCATTTCGTCTTAGCGTCCCTGCACTTCCTATTTATTTCATTCCTCAGCGACTTGTATTTCTGTATTCCTGATTTTCCCGGAACATGTTTGTACTTCCTCCTTTCATCAATCAACTGAAGTATTTTTTCTGTTACCCATGGTTTCTTCGCAGCTTTATTACCAGAACAGAATTAATGTCCTAAGGGGAGAGACTTCGTTCTCAACCTTCAGTGCTTACCGAAGCGCTCGTATTTGAATCAAAACAATCTGTGGTTCCCGACATGCCTCAAACAGGTGGTACGCTTAAAGTCTTCGTAGGACACGGAAAAACTGTAGTTCGTGTGTGAACGATGTTCCTTACAATATACCTGAGTGGTCTATACCGGAATACTGCTCTAGCGTATGGGATTCATATCAGATTTGACGGCCGGCCATTGTGGCCGAGCGGTTCTAGGCGCTTTAGTCTGGAACTGCGAGACCGCTGCGGTCGCAGGTTCGAATCCTGCCTCGGTCATGGGTGTGTGTGATGTCCTTAGGTTAGTTAGATTTAAGTAGTTCTAGGGGACTGATGACCTCAGATGTTAAGTCCCATTGTGCTCAGAGCCATTTGAACCATTTTGAATCAGATTTGACGAAGAGGACATGTAGTGCTGGTGCGAAGGCTGTTCTATAGAACAGATGGGGCATGAACGTTGCAGACAAGCTAAAGCTGTGTGTCGGACCCCTGCCAGAACACGTGACTCCACCTTTGAAGGATAACGCTTACCAACCGTCCCATAAAGGTGACCGTAAAGGCGAAGCTCTAGATTCGGGCTCTAGACGGGCACACTCGTCATGCACATACTCTGTTGTAGAAAGAACATTTTACACACATACTTTTATCTGGTTGTTTATTTTTATGATCTGGTGCATAGACATCAAACATCGACCAAAAGAAGACAATATAAAGTCTTGATTGCCTGTTATTTGAGGAAAATATTTTATTTCTCATTACTGGCCAATTTCAGTCAAAAGATTCTTATCAAATGTCCTAGAAAACGCAACAATGGACTTAGGACCGTGTGGTTGAAATTTTCCTGTAGCGTCGTAAAATATTTTATTCAAATAACAGTCAGGGCACCATGGCTTCTAAGTGTTCTTTAACTTGAGAGATAGTCTTTCTCTCGATGTATCAAATGGAATAGAAGAAGGTTAGGGGCGGGAGGGGGGGAGGGGCTGGCCGAAATAATACTGATTTTCTAGTGGCTTTATTATGAACCTATAAAAATGAAATAACTATCACTTACTTTTGCGAGTGTACACGTATGTATGTGTGTGCGTGCGTGCGTGTGTGTGTGTGTGTGTGTGTGTGTGTGTGTGTGTGTGTGTGTG
Source organism: Schistocerca gregaria (assembly GCF_023897955.1). Classification (NCBI taxonomy): domain Eukaryota; kingdom Metazoa; phylum Arthropoda; class Insecta; order Orthoptera; family Acrididae; genus Schistocerca; species Schistocerca gregaria. Next base: position 769,365,250 of record NC_064920.1, read on the forward strand.
TAAGAGAAAGAGAGAGAGAGAGAGAGAGAGAGAGAGAGGATGGTAGAGGAGGGGGGGGGGGGAGGGTCAGTAGGTGAGGGGCTTGGAAGAAACGCTGTGTTTGTACTACTGATGATGGCAAAGAGAAATAATATAATTACAAATTTAAAAAATGGTTCAAATGGCTCTGAGAACTAAGGGACTTAAATTCTGAGGTCATCAGTCCCCTAGAACTTTGAACTACTTAAACCTAACTATCCTAAGGAGATCACACACATCCATGCCCGAGGCAGGATTCGAACCTGCGACCGTAGCGGTCGCGCGATTCCAGACTGAAGTGCCTAGAACCGCTCGGCCACTCCGACCGGCGATAAAATTACACCAATCAAAAATGAAGAAAGGATTCTTTTCTATGTATGAGACTATACAAATAATCAATAAACCATTCTTACTACAAAGTTTGTTTTCTTACTCGCTGCTCCGTCTGAAATCTTCAGAGATTCTTATTTTCGTCTGTTTTTGGACTGTCACGTTGAAGGTAAACCGAAAGTGGGTAATTAAAAGCATAGCAACCCTCCTTTCCGAAAAAAATAGAAAGAGGAAAAAATATTCGAAATTGGGTACATGGAAGCATTGCATGTCCTCTTTGGTGCCCAAATGTCAGAAAAAGGAACATGCATGGCACACGGAATATTCTCCTTTATACGAGGCCTGTTCAAAAAACTCCCGGAACTTTGTCCACAAAATTCTTCTACGCTTACCTTTTACTTATTGTGCGTGATCTCCTTCGAAATACTCTCCTTCACAGTTGCCGAATTTTCTTTCATCTCGTCGGTCGTTGAAAATCTTCGTCCTTGCAACGGGGTTTTCAACTCTGGAAATAAAAAAAGTCCGCATGGGCTGGGTCTGGAGACTACGGAGGACGTACTCTATCGGGACGTGTTGTCTCGCTCACATTTCAGGCCGTTTCCTTCTCACATTTTCTCGCAGGTGCTGCTACACGTCCCGATAGCACCATCTATTAACAGTTTGTCCCTATGGCACGAATTCATGATGATCTCGTGCTTCTCAGTCAAAGAAAGTCAAAGAAAACTATCATCATGTCTTATTTGACCTCACCTGATGAGCGTTTTTGGTCTTGGAGAACCTCTTCCGACCTGTTGTGAAGACTGAACCTTGGTCCCAACATCATAACCGCAGACCCACGCCTCATCACCAGTTATGATTCTCTAGAGCAACATCTGGTTCACATTTGCGCGATCCAAAAGCTCTTCAGAAATTGCGAGGCGAAGGTCCTTCTGGTCTTGACTCATGCGCTGTGGGACGAACTTGGCTTCTACATGTTGCACTCCAAGATGCTGTGTCAGGATTTCATGACATGATACAACTGAAATGTTACAGTCTTCTGCAATCTTTCGAACAATCAGTCTTCGATCGGCACGCGCAATCTCGTTAACGTTCCTGACATGGGCGTCGTCGGTAGCCATCGAAGGGCGAACTGAATGAGGGCCATCTTTAACTTCCGCCCTGGGAACCATTTGTAACTCCGAATACGGCTTAAGCACTCATCACTATAGGCTTCCTGCGCCATTTGGTGTATCTCTGTAAAGATTTTCTTGAGTTTCATGCAATATTTAATGCAGACGTTGTACCTCTAACTCCGCCATCTCGAAATTCGTAAACTGTGCGACACGACGTTCTGTTCAATACAACACTGAACAATAACTAGCAGATACACAAGAATGAAACTTCTGGCAGTTACACGTTAAACACAGGCGTGTGAAGGGATGCCAACCGCATTACGATCCAACACATCACTGGCATGAAATTAAGAACGTTCGGTAATTTTTTGAACCGACCTCGTACATGAGAACAACTGACTGGGTCATAACCCATGTCATATTGCATCTACGAACAAAACAGGATATGCATTACTTTCAGCTACTTTGCTAAGTGCCCATTTTTAAATACTGTATTAATGAATGTTTTCGAATCTTCTAAAATATTCTCGAATATTGTAGATTTTATAATGTTCTAGAAAGTTCCTGAATTTTTTAATGTACTCGAATGTTTTGGAGTGTTCTCTGTGTTCCATAAAGAAGCGATTGGTAGATTACTTTATTTCAAATTAGGTCACTGAAGAATACTTCAGTAGATGTAGGTGCATTATAGAGTATTTAAGAATTCGAGTGTCGCATTAACATTTTTTACGATGTTATAAATGTTCACTTTTTACTATGTTCTAAAATGACGTGAAATGTTCGTGGAGAACAAATTAAAATAAAAACCATGCGAAGCGGGTCAATTTTAGCTAGTAGTGATAATAACAATAATCACACAGTGTAGGCCCTACAGCAGTGAAAAATGAACAATATTTTGTCTATTGCGAGATCTTCCTGTAACTCGGGCAAAGCATTTTCATGAGATACGTCAGCATATGTGATGTGTCTCAATTTTAGTGTCACAGACGCGTGGTATAAAGTATGTGAGGAAACTGATGGTAGTATTGAACTTTTAATAACAATTTAGTTTCGTTATCGAAACAAAATTGAACCCTGAGTCAAATAGTGGAATCTTCAAGCTGGCACTGTATGTGTGACTGTGTTTCGGGAGTGTCAGAAAAAACCTTGTCATTTCAGTATCGAACGCGACATTACGTTCTGCAATGACATTTACCGTTTGTTGGAAGATTTGTTGGAAAACCTGAATATTACATACAAACCAAGTGGAAGCTCTTTATAGTCGGCTCAAAATCAAGCCTGAAGGCAATACTGTTACACAGTACTAAAGATAGGCCATCGATCCCAGTCGCATGTGCTCTCTTACCTAAAGCAGGTTATACCATGTCTAAATCTGTTGTAAACGTTCCTCCTATGGAACTGAAGTACACAGGACGGTGGGCTAATGCTATGCTCCTGGATGCTACAGAGGGATGCTCCGGACACCGCCCACAAGAGGAAGGCAATGAAACGGTGCGAATAAACCAGGCAAGTTCACTTAATGTATATGTCCTACTGATCATGTTAGCATCATAAGTGAAATGTAAAGCCCCAGCTTACTTGTGACTTTGAGCTAGGAGAGAATTTCAACCACGATATTCGTGTTCAGCCCATCTAAATCTATAGAGATCATCTACTTAGGTTTCTGCAATAATTTCGCTGTGGACCAGTATATGCTAAGAGTCGAAAACTGATGAGCAATACTGAAGAATACGTCGAGCATGTATTCTGTAACGTACTTCTTTCGCAGATAAATTACTTTTCCTTAACATTCCACCAATGAATTGCAGCCTGGTACCTGCTTTTCATACAATTAATTTTATGCAGTCATTCCACTTTAGTTCGTTCCGGGCGGTTATTCCCAGACATTTTACGGTTGTGGCTGTTTCCAGCGATTTATCACCAATAACGTGATCTGGCAGTAATGGGGTTCTTCGTTTGTTTATAGGCAATACGTTATATTTTTATTTACTTTCTAGGTCAACTACCAGCTCCAACACTCAACTTCAATATTCTACAGAGCCGTGGTTTGGGAATATGTTAGATGCCTGATGGGACACCGGCAATATTTTTCTACTGGTGGAAGACGTCTTGCGAACCAATATGGCCCACGATGGGTAGGCCGAGCTGGTTGTCGACGTTGGCCTTCAAGATCTCACCTCAACCCTATACTTTTTTTCTGTCTGGGGTCATCTCCGAATTGAAGCGTACAGCACTCCAGTTGACACAGTCGAAGAACTGGAGCAGCGAATTTTATAGTCTTGTAGATACTTGCGAGACGATCCTGGCCTGTTTAAAAGATTTCGTAAGCCACAGCAGAGGCGGGGGCAGTATTTGATACAAATGCGAGAACGACACTTGGAATGCCTCGTCTATGAAGTACGAGTGTACAGTAAATGATAACGTGTAACGCGCTGAATCACAATTGTTAAAGTTCGCCGTGTCGAAATATGGGCCAAATTAGATGGACTCCCAAAAGAAAAGTTTACCTTTCAAACACATTTTTACTGACTAGGAGAATATTTCATGTTGTAAAGGTTAATTGCCTTCTTTAGCAACTGTAATAAAAATCTTATTAAGACCAGACCCGTTTCGTTTTATTTTAAAGGATCTTCATGTGGTCAGGTTTTGTTTTTGTATATCGCATTTTTTGTCTCCCACGCAGGATGGCGAGGGGACAGTGATACCACCCAACAAGAAAGTGTAAATGTGTTAAGTGCAGTGAAAGTGAGGTATGCAAAAACTTGACATATACACATGGAAATTGAAGAAAAATGCCTTAAATAACAAAGAAACCTAACCACTTGGAGATGCTTTAAAATAAAGCGAAAGTCCTATGGCAAGGCTTTTATCTCAGCTGGTACAGACGGCAAGTAACCCATTCAATTTGCATGTGTGCAAATCAGAAAAAAGTGAACGAAAAACAAAGAAAATAACATACAACATTTCATATGAGGTCAGTGGTGGCAAGTAACCAGAGAATCGCAATGATCTAGCAAACAGCCTGTTTGGGGACCCATGTTTGCTGGAAAGTTTTTGCTAACGGCCCCATAGCGCTCTTTTAGGATAAAATACCTTTTACATCTTTGGATTTAGTCCTGTTGAGAACATGCGAAGAGCAATAAATGAATTGCTGCAATGAGCAACTATCCGTTACCTTTATTTAATAGAAAAGAAGCACATTTTATCTTTATTTGATGTTACAAGATGTGCAGATGCTGATATAATAACTGAATTAGAAAAATCTGATTCACAAAAACACTATATTGTGCGAAATTGCCTAATTTGTAAACATATACACCCACTATCTTTAGTGGCAAAGGGTCTCGTTCACATTCAGTCGCTGGTGACAAAATATTCTATAGAGGATTAGGTGTATATTTATTCGCAAATTTTCTAAGCGTTCTCAGTATACAAAATTGTCGAGCAGAATAATGTTCAACTAGTTGTCATTCTGTACTTTTCTTCGCAATACGTGTGAGCTAGACGGGTGTAATGAAATATTTTTTGTGGCGTCAATTGGTAAGGTTAAGATTTTTAAACATTTCTTCCTGAAAAATCTCTGTCTCCTTCAGAGTTAAATCGTATGTTCCGTTTCCCTTCCCCCTCCCTCCCCCTCCCCCCCCTCCCCCCTCACCTCTCTCTCTCTCTCTCTCTCTCTCTCTCTCTCTCTCTCTCTCTCTCTCCCTCTCTCTCTCTCTCTCTTTCTCTGTCTATATATATTAGAAATATTGCAAAGGTGCTAATAAATTCACATCATTGTCCTGACAAAAACGAAATAGTTAATTTACAGACACCATTCGAGTAAACCAGCTGACGCTCAGAAAACTGAGACATGATTGGGCTATCACAACCGTTTCAAGCCTAACACGAAAACGTAGGATGTAAATGTAGCAAGATTTTTGCCGTCAGGAAGAAAGAGCAAAGCCCCTTCCAGACGGAACGTGGTGTTCAACGTGGAACGCGCTGCTGTGGTCATCTTGTTGCGTAACGCTTAGAAATGATCCAGCCTCTTCATATGGAACTTCTATTACGACGCGATCATGTGCGACTGCATCGCGTTCCACTGACAACACAAAAGCTCGCTAAATGGACAAGCGTAAATTAGTTCTTCACTTTGTCAAAGACACAAGTTGAGTATTCGCATGACAATGTTTATTACATTAATTTATACTTTGGATGTTGAACAAACAGTGTTGTTCCTGTGTCCAAGCAACCATGATGCTCTCTTTAGAATGAAACTAGAAGCTATCTACATGCCGCGTAGGTACCATTCTTCCATTTCATTGATATGTGTTCAGAATACCTGGTTTTTTTCTCTGCATCTACATGACTACTTTGCAGTTCACACTTGAGTGCCTGATAGAGGGTTCACCGAACTATTTCTCTACCGTTCAACTCAGCGCGCAGGAAAAACGAACACTTAATTCTTTCCTTGTGAGCTCTAACTTCTCTTATTTTATCACGATGATCATTTCTTCCAATCTAGGTAGGCGTCAACAACACATTTTTACGTTCGGAGAACAAAGTTGGTGATTCAAAATTCGTGAAAAGGTCTCACCGCAACGAAAAACGCTTTTTTTTAAATTACCAACCCAACTCGTGTATCATATCGGTGACACTTTCTCCCCTATTTCGCGGTAACGTAAAACTAGCTGCCATTTATTGAACTTTCACGACGCCCTCCGTCAAATGTATTTAGTAAGGATCGCATACCGCATAGCAATACTCCATTAGATCACTGACAAGGGTAGTGTAGGTAATCCACTTAGAAGACCTGTTGCATCTTCTAAGTGTTCTGCCAATAAAATGTAGTCTTTGGTTCCTCTTCCCCACAACGTTACCTATGTGATCATTCCAGTTTAAGTTGTTTGTAATTGTAGTACCTAGGTACTTGATTGAATTGACAGCCTTTAGATTTACGTGATAAATAGTGTAAGCGAAATTTAAAGAATTTCTTTTAGTAGTCACGTGGATTGCCTCAAACTTTTCACTATTTAGATTCAATTGCTATTTTTCGCACCACACAGATATCTTTTAAATAAAATTCTTCCGGGCCGTTGACCACATTATCAATACATAAAATTTTTCGGCATTGGGTTGGCAAACGTTATTAAAACAAAGGGGCTTTTAGAATGAATTTTCACTCTGCAGCGAAGTGTGCTATGATATGAAACTTCCTGGAAGATTAAAACTGTGTGCCAGACCAAGACTCGAACTCGGAACCTTTACCTTTCGCTGGCAAGTGTTCCACCGACCTTTTTTTTCCTGATCTCATTTTTTTCTTTAATGTTCGTTGCATTTATCTTAATCTAGCAGGAAGTTTCAAAGGCGTCCTTCCTTGCTCTGGGATCTTTTCACGAAATTTTAATCACCATATTTACAGTGCGTACAACAGCCTGGAAGAATTTTATTGACAGTGACAACAGCATCGGAAGCCTACGCTTACGTACAGCTGTCTTGTCTAAATTATTTTGGAATTGGCTTTGGTACTCTGGTCACCTAGGAATTTACATTGTTCAGACTCAATACTCATTTGCGATCAGAAAAATTATGGAAAATTCATAGAACATAATACAGATCTGCACTTCCTACTCATCGAATTCAACAAGCCACTGACAGCATAAAGTGGTAAGAATTATAGAGAGTGACGAGATAAGTTTGAATATGTGCTGTATTTGTAAATCAAATCAGAATGACAGAGATAGAGGCGAGGGCAAAAATAAAGATTTGTGACAGGGCAATTGAAATCTTCACCTTCAGTACAGGAATGAAGCAAGCTGACAGCCTCCCCACTGTCTTATTCAACATAGCCCTGCAGAGCATATTAAATAAAATCTATGAAAGAAGTGCCACGTTTATGGAAACTATCCAGTTATTCGCCTATGCCGATAACATTGCAGTAGTAGAAATGAATGCAAAAACACTAAAAATATACCTGGCAAAGTAAAATCTACGTCACAGTAAATGAAAATAGAACAAGATTCATGGTAAATGCACTCTCTGAGGACATAAGAACCCTAAAGATCGAAATATAAATGGGAAATATTTCAAAGTAGCGTACTGCCTTAGTTACCTGGGAGGCTTGATAGCAAATGATATCAGCATGGAAAGGCTATAAGAAAAGGATACAAGCGGGGAACAGAGCATTGTAAATCTACAAGTCTTCAAAAACACTCTTGTTACGAGGTGGACGAAAATCGTAGTATACGAGGTGCGACAGTAAAATAATGAGACTGATTTTCTTTGAAAGATGTGGCAACCCTGCAGGCTTGCGTAGGCACAATATATTTGACCTTGGTCTATAAGCTGCTTCTAGTCCAAGTGGCACATCGATGCTACTGCTCAGTCGTGAGGTGTGCTGTAATAAATTAACACGTATTTGTGTCTCTCGTCACGGAAATGGAACCACATAATATTGCGCAACTGTGTGCCATTTCTTTTTGCGTTAAAATGGGTAAAAACGCAACGACAACTTACGGTAAGCTTCAGAAGGATTTTGGAGAGGGGGTTATCTCAAGAGCTCAAGTTTTTAGTTGGCATAGAATGTTTAATGAAGGCAGAACGAATGTTGAAGATGAAGATCGCAGTGGACGACGATCAACCTCACGGACAGATGTCAGCTTGTTTGCTAGGGTGCGTGACTCATACTATCTGATCGAAGATTATCCGTGAAAATGATAGCAGAAGAACTGAACATCAATCGAGAAACGGTTCGTCTAATAATAACTGAAGATCTTGGTATGAGAAAGATTTGTGCAAAAATGGTCCCCAAAAATCTCACACCACAACAGCGAGAAACACGGAAAAATGTGGCAGCTGATCTGTTAGAGCAAACGTAAATCAATCCAGAATTGTTGAGTCGTGTTATCACTGGTGATGAAAGTTGGTTTTTTCAGTGCGATCCAGAGACAAAACGCAAAGTTCGCAATGGTGCTCAAAGTGATCACCCAGACCAAAAAACTGGCATGTGAAAGTCAAAAGTGAAATGCATGCTTGTGTGCTTCTTTAATTCCAAGGGAATTGTTCATAATAATTGGATGCCTCCTGGACAAACAGTTAACCAATATTACTAAAAAGAAATTTTAGAAAGACTTTGTAAAAGAGTTCTTCGTGTCCGTGCCAACTTTGCTGATAATTGGATTCTGCAATGCGCCATCCCATACTGCTCTGTCAGTACAGCAATCTTTAACCTAAAAATAAATTTCAGTACTACCACAGCCACCTTATTCACCAAATACCACTCCGTGTGACTTTTTTTCTATTTCCAAGAGTCAAAACGGCGGTCAAGGAACACCATTTTCAAACAACACAAGATGTCCAAAAAGCTGTGAGGAGGCTCTTGGAGGATATTACAGATGAGTTCCAGAAATGTTACATCCATGGCAGAATCTCTGGAAAAGTGTGAGCAATCAGAAGGGAACTACTTTGAATGAGACAACACTAAATTGACTAAAATGGAAGCAACATCGTTTTTTCATATCAGTCTCATTACTTTATTGTCGCACCTCGTATAACTCGCTAATTGTCTCAGTTGTCACAAATGCGTCAGAGATATGGATACTGACAGAAGACGCCAAAACCGCAGTAATGATCTAATGATCTTTGAGCAAAACGTACTAAGCAAAATGTATGGCCCTATAAGGGAGGAAGAAGATTGGAGTAGACGCTGTAACACCGACTACATGCATTAAGAAACGAAGTGTTATAGCAAAATTTGTCAAATTACAAGTAATAGGAAGGCTAGAAGAGAATGGTGGAGGCTAGCATACAAAAGAAAATGATGAGAGATGTGTTCCGTGCCGGTAGGCGAAAAGGGAGGCCTACGAGAAGGTGGACTGAGTGTCTCACCAGTAAGGGAGTCGGAGGGTGGAAAAGAGCTGCAAAAATCTGACGGAGGAAAACAGCTGAAGAAGTGAAGGCTCACCAAGGGTTGCAACGCTACAGAAGAAGAAGACGCTCTAATTATTAGCTCATTCTCTGTAATCATTTTGGCCTGCACGTTCGATAAGAGTTCGCAAACATACATTATCATGTTAGAAATTCATCGCGTGGGAGATTGACGTACCAATTCACGGATCGTGTGAGAGGGATTATGTAATACAGCGAGTGGACAAAAATATGGAATCACAAAAACCGTGGCACATTACCATGCCTATGTAATGCGGTGTAGGAAACCCACTGGCATTCAAAGCAGCTGTCAGTCGTCTCGGAATGGATAAATACAGGTCGTGCATGTTTTTCAAGGAAATCTTATTCCACTGCTCCTTCAGATACGATGATGGAATGGATAGCGTTTACTCAACCTACTACCTAAAGTAGACCACAGAGGCGCAGTAATATTGAGATCTGGTGAGTGTAGTGGTCAGGAGAGGTGCGATAATTCATCCTCGTGCTTACAGAACAGGGCCCTATCGCCCTGGAACACAGCATCACCACTGGGGAACAGGCACTGTAGCTTGGGCTAGACCCAGTCAGTACGCACGGTCCCATAATCCCTGGCAGTAATGAGACGTTGGAAAATAACCATAGGGCCATGGAATACCACGTTAGGGCTGCTCAAATCATCGCCGACACACCGACATGTTTCCCTCTTGGGACGTAAACACGGCCAGAAGTTGGCGGACGTGTAAAACAAGACTCAAATGGTTCAAATGGCTCTGAGCACTATGGGACTCAACTGCTGTGGTTATCAGTCCCCTAGAACTTAGAACTACTTAAATCTAACTAACCTAAGGACATCACACACATCCATGCCCGAGGCAGGATTCGAACCTGCGACCGTAGCAGTCTCACGGTTCCGGACTGCGCGCCTAGAACCGCAAGACCACCGCGGCCGGCAAAACAAGACTCATCCGACCAAATACTTTTCTTATATTGCTCCATAGTCCAGGTGTTACGGCTTTGGCATGACGTTTCCCCGTTACAGGTGTCTGCGTCACTGATGTGTGCTTTCGAAACTCCAACTCGCCCTGCAATTCCCTGCTTACAGAGCTCCCTTCGTGTTGTTTTGGAACTTACAGGATTCCCGAGTGCGACATTCAGTTCTGACGTGACTTTTCCAGTTGTCATTCTCTTATTTTTCGTCACAACCCTCTTCAATGACCGTCTGTCCGTGTTGTAACTTAGTGGATGATATTTTTCAGCTTTCCCCGCATGCGGTATAAATTTTCCATACGGTGCCTCTCGAAACACCAAACACTTAGTGTACCTTGGTTAAGGAAGCATTCAACGTACGAGCACCAACAATTTATCCACGTTCGAATTAGTTCCGACACAATGCACTGGCAGCCACACAGAACACTGCCCTGTCCGCGACTGACACTTTCAACGTGCCGTGCAATGCACAGGTGCCGTTGGAAATGGAATACAACTAATGCAGGCTTGGCTAGCATCTGCATTTATGTTCAAGCATGCAATTCTCGCGCTTCCAGAATGAGATTTTCACTCTGCAGCGGAGTGTGCGCTGATATGAAACTTCCTGGCAGATTAAAACTATGTGCCAGACCGAGATTCGAACTCTGGACCTTTGCTTTTCGCGGGAAAGTGCTCTACCATCTGAGCTACCGAAGCACGACTCACGCCCGGTCCTCACAGCTCTAGAGCTAAGCCATGTCTCTGCAGTATCCTTTCTTTGAAGAGTGCTAGTTCTGCAAGGTTCGCAGGAGAGCTTCTGTAAAGTTTGGAAGGTAGGAGACGAGATACTGGCAGAAGTAGAGCTGTGAGGACCGGGTGTGAGTCGTACTTCGGTAGCTCAAATGTTGAAGGACTTGCCCACGAAAGGCAAAGGTCCCGATTTCTAGTCTCTGTCCGGCACACACTTTTAACCTGCCACGAAGTTTCAATTCCCGCGCTGTTTCCACACTTTTGTCCAGTGAAAAACGAAGACGAAATTAACGACCCAGGAGCCATGAGTGAAGCGTTCGACGAATCCTGAAGTAAAATTCTGTTACCGACCGATAGAAAATCCCAAGAAGTTTCGGTCTCATGTTGGACCAGTAAAGCCGGCCAGAGTGGCCGAGCGGCTCTAGGCGCTACAGCCTGGCACCGCGAGACCGCTACGGTCGCAGGTTCGAATCCTGCCTTGGGCATGGATGTGTGTGATGTCCTTAGCTTAGTTAGAATTAAGTGGTTCTAAGTTCTAGGGGACTGATGACCTCAGAAGTTTAGTCCCTTAGTGCTCAGAGCCATTTGAACCATTTTCGACCAGTAAACGGATCAAGCCAGACACCCTCTGACCGAGGAGGCGCTCAAACGGAGGATGATACAGAAGAGTCCGAAGTACTAAACGTCCCTTTCTAAAACAGTTTCATAAAGGAAGAGCGTATTGTAGTACTTTGTCTAAATCACCGCACGAACGAGAAAATGACAGATATCGAAATAAATGGCCACGGGATAGAAAAGTAACTGAAATCGCTTAACAGAGGGAAGGCCGGTGGGGACCTGGCAGGATTCTACATAGCCTAAGGGAAAAACTTGCCGCACTGCTAACAGCAGTAGGCGTATCATACCTTTTCTGTAATTGGAATGAAGACTTTCTAGCAAACAGGAAATACAGAGTGACTTCGGGCATATCCCAAGGCATTGTTGCAGGTCCATTACTTTTCGCGATATATATAAATGAGACAGCAGACAATATCGAAAGTTCCATGCGGATTTTCGCGAATGATACTGTAGTATACACCGAAGTTGCAACGTTACAGAATTGTAGCGTAATGCAGAAAGACCTGAAGAGGAGTAGAAATTGGCCCTCAAAATAAACGAACGTAACGTATTGGGTATACCTCCACGAAATATCTAGGAGTATTTGTAATTTTATTCATTTTAATAATGAATAAAAATAGGAGCGCGGTTCAGCTGCTAAGAACAGCACAGTGAGCGCATCATTGTAACCAAGATAGACACGAAGCCCACCCCTACCACAGTAGTACAAGTTTATATACCAACTAGCTCCGCAGATGATGAAGGGATTGAAGAGACAAAGAAATTATTCAGATAGTGAAGGGAGACGAAAATTTAATAGTCATGGGGGACTGGAATTCGACAGTAGGAAAAGGAAGAAAAGGAAAAGTAGTAGATGAATATCGAATGGGGGTAAGGAATGAAAGAGGAAGCTTCCTTGTAGAATTTTGCACAGAGCATACCTCAATCACCGCTAACACTTGGTTTAAGAATCACGAAAGGAGGTTGTATACGTGGAAGAGGCCTCGACACAATTATAGGTTTCAAATACATTATATAATGGTAAGACAATGCAAAAAGAAATTGCAAAAAGGTAGGAATTTAAGGAGATGAGACCTGGATAAACTGAAAGAAGTAGAGGTTGTAGAGAGTTTCAGAGAGCATTAGGGAATGATTGACAGGAACAGAGGAAAGATCTACAATAGAAGAAGAATGGGTAGCTTTGAGAGATGAAGACAGCAGAGGATCTAGTAGGTAAAAAGACGAGGGCTAGTAGAAATCCTTGGGTAACAGAAGAGATATTGAATTTAATCGGTGAAAGGAAAAAATACAAAAATTCAGTAAATGAAACAGGCAAAAAGTAATACAAATGTCTCAAAAATGAGATCAACAGGAAGTGCAAAATGGCTAAGCATGGGTGGCTAGAGGACAAATGTAAGGATGTAGAGGCAAATATCAATACGTGTAAGATAGATACTGCCTACAGAAAAATTAAAGAGACCTTTGGAGAAAAGAGAACGACTTGTATGAATATCAAGAGCTCTGACGGAAAACCAGTCCTAAGCAAAGAAGGGAAAGCAAAAATGTGAAAGATGCATATAGAGGATCAATACAAGGGCGATGTACTTGAGGGCAATATTATGGAAATGGAAGAGGACGTAGGTGAAGATGAAATGGGAGATATGATACTGCGTGAAGAGTTTGACAGAGCACTGAAAGACCTAAGTCAAACAAGGCCCCGGGAGTAGACAACATTCCATTACAAATACTGATAGCCTTGGGAGAACCAGTCCTGCCAAAACTCTACCATCTGGTGAGAAAGATGTATGAGACACGCGAAATACCCTCAGACTTCAAGAAGAATATAATAATTCCAATCCCAAAGAAAGCAGGTGTTGACAGGTGTGAAAATTACCGTACTATCAGCTTAATAAGTCACGGCTGCAAAATACTGGCAAGAATTCTTAACAGAGAAATGGAGAACTTGGCAGAAGCCGACCTTGGGGAAGATCAGTTGAGATTTCGTAGACATGTAGAATCCTACGACTTATCTTAGAAGATAGATTAAGGAAAGGTAAACCCACGTTTCCAGCATTTGTAGACGTAGAGAAAGCTTTTGACAATGTTGGCTACAGTACTCTCTTTCAAATTCTGAATGTGGCTGGGGTCAAATACAGAAAGCGAATGGCTGTTTATAATTTGTACAGAAACCAGATGGCAGTTATGAGAGTCGAGGTGCGTGAAAGGGAAGCAGTGGTTGGGAAGGGGTTGAGACAGGGTTGTAGCGTATCCCCGATGTTATTCAATCTGTACATTGAGCAAGCAGGAAAGGAAATAAAAGAAAAATTTGGAGTAGGAATTAAAATCCATATAGAAGAAATAAAAACTCAGTTGTTTGCCGATGACATTGTAATTCTGTCAAAGACAGCAAAGGACCTGGAAGAGCAGTTGTACGGAATGGACAGTGTCTTGAATGGAGTATATAAGATGAACATCAACAAAAGCAAAACGAGGATAATGGGATGTAGTCTAATTAAATCAGGTGATGCTCAGGGAATTAGATCATGAAATGAGGTACTTAAAGTAATAGATGAGTTTTGCTATTTGGGAAGCAAAATAACTGATTATGGTCCACGTAGAGAGGATATAAAATGTAGACTGGCGATGGCAAGAAAAGCGTTTGTGAAGAAGAGAATCTTGTTAACACCGAGTATAGATTAAAGTGTCAGGAAGTCTTTTCTAAAAGTATTTGTATGGGGTGTAGCCATGTATGGATGTGAAACATTGACGATAAACAGTTTAGGGAAGAAAAAGAATATAAGCTTTCGAAATGTGGTGCTTCAGAAGACTGCTGAAGATTGGATGGCCACATCACGTAATTAATGAGAAGTTACTGAATGGAACTGGGGAGAAGAGGAATTTGTGATACAACTTGACAACAAGAAGGGGTCTGTTGGTAGGATATGCTCTGAGGCATCAAGCGACCACCAATTTAGTATTGGGGGGGGGGGCGGCGTGGAGGGTAAAACTCGTAGAGGGAGACCAAGAGATGAATACACTAAGCAGATTCAGAAGGATGTAGGGTGCAGTAGTTACCTGGAGATGAAGAAACTTGCACAGGATAGAGTAGTACTGAGATCTGCATCACACTGGTCTCTGTACCGAAGACCACAACAACAACAACAACATGTTTAAGGAGCGATTTAAAGTGGAACGACCAGATACAACTAATCACAGGAAAGGCAGACGCCAGACTGAGATTCATTGGAAGAATCCTCAGAGCATGTAATCGATCAACAAAGGAGATAGCTCGCAAGGCCCTCGTTCGACCAATACTTGAATATTGCTCGACAGGATGGGATCCGTACCGGACAGATTTGATAGCGGAATCAGACAATTTCCGAAGTAGAGCTGTGATCCCGAAAGTCAAATGAAACAAATTGCATGATATTCCGTCATCTGACTCTACAGACAAATTTACATTACTATTATCAGTTCGGCCATAAACTATTATGAAGTATAACAGTGTTGGGTATAATTATACTTTGTTAAGTGAAGTCATCGTCAATATCTATTGAATTGGGTGTCCCAAATGCAGATAAGTACAAAATCAACTAAATATATGCCAGACTGGTAGCGAACATGCATACCAGCCATAAAACAAATGACTCACACAACGATCATCAATACAGTAGTTACATGAGCAGTGAATATGGTCTGAATGTGTAAAATGGCAGTTATTGATCGTGTATTGATGTTTATTCTGTGTCTCAGTTGTTTTATGGCTGGTAAACAGTTTGCTACCTGTATGTCATACATTTCGGGGATTTTGTGCTTATCTGTACGCTGGGACGCCCAGTTCAATAGATGTTGACGATGACTTTACTTAACAAATGCCATTTATAGTCAAAATTGTTGTGCTTGATAATGGCTTGAGGACAATGTCACAGTAGTAATACAAAGTAAAGAAGTTTGTAGAGTTACATGGTACAAATATCATTCAAGCATTATTAGATATGGCTCTGAGCACTATGGGACTTAACATCTATAGTCATCCGTCCTCTATAACTTAGAACTACTTAAACCTAACTAACCTAAGGACATCACACAACACCCAGCCATCACGAGGCAGAGAAAATCTCTGACCCCGCCGGGAATCGAACCCGGGAACCCGGGCGTGGGAAGCGAGAACGCTACCGCACGACCACGAGATGCGGGCTATTAGATAACTGTGGTCAAAAAAATGAAAGAATTATCAAATGTAACTAATGGTTCGAGAGAGCTTTTCAAGTCCGAAAGATCTGTGATGTATGTGTATAGACTGAAGCGGTGAGCGAAAATTTGTAACGAGGGCAGGATTCGAATCATGAAAGGGTCACGGCGATGATCAACCAAGTCTAGCGGCAGACGTTGCAAGAGAGACGTTCTGCGACATGGTGTGGCTTACTGTTAAATCCCCAACAGCACAATTCCTAGAAGAGTCAGCAAATATATTGCTTCCTCCTACGTATATCTCGCGAAAAGGCCATCCAGCTAAATTAGACAGATTCAAGCCCACACGAAGGCTTGCCGTCAATTGTTGATCCTATGATCCATTCGCTTTTCGAACAGGAAATTGAAAAACGACAGTGGTGCACAAAATACCCTCTTCCACTTACCGCAGCGTGACTTGCAGATAATAAATGTAGATAAACATGTATTGGGTTGGTGCATGAGTTCGCAGCGTTTTTGTTTTGCATGTCGTTATTCCCGTTGCTATGTATTTATCGATTGTCATTTTTTATTAGTAGTTCGCTGTTGCTATCTGAGTTTACGTGTTATTATTTTCTCATTTGGAGATAGTGAGTGGAGCTGCGGTCGATAGAAAATGAAGTGCCAAGTGCGGGACTCGGAACGTTTACGACATATTCTTCTGTTTTAGTTCAAGAGAGTGGTGGCAGCAGCAGAGACAGTCAGAAAAATTTGCACCGTGTGTGGGGACAACGCCACTGCACAGAGCAAGCAAAAAAATGGTTTTCTCGTTTTAAGGAGGACCGTTTTCATATTGGTGACAAAAAATGGCTCTAAGCACTATGGGTCTTCACATTTGAGGTCATCAGTCCCCTAGACTTAGAACTACTTATATCTAACTAACCTAAGGACATCACACACACCCATGCCCGAGGCAGGATTCGACCTGCGACCGTAGCAGCAGCGCGGTTTTGGACTGAAGCGCCTAGAACCGCTCGGCGACACTCGACGTTCAGGAAGCCATTCAGGGTTTGATGAAGATAGTTGAAACGCATTAATCGACAATGATCCATCTCAGTGTACTCTAGAGCTGGCACATCTGAAGAACTGTGATAGTTTCACCATCGTGCGACATTAGCATGCAATGGGGAAGATTCACAGATCAGGTGTGTGGGTACGGTATGCTCTAAGCCAAAGTCACAAAAATCAACAGGTGGCTATATGTGCACCTCTCCTTGTTCGTCATCAATTGTCCCGTGAACAACATCAACTATTCCTATCCAGTGTCTTTAGTGGTGACGATAAATTGTGTCTTTATGCTAACATAAAGGGAAAAGAAAGGAATGATTGAGTCCAAACAAAGCAGCAACTCTCCGTATAAAGGCCTGCGTGCATCCACAAAAAATAATGTTACGGGCCTAGTGGAACAGCGACGATGTAACCGTCACTGCTGACATTCATTGCCAACATCTGAGACGTCTTGCAGATGCATTCCAAGAACAATGACCAGGAAGACTGCGTTAAGCGATAAGGCCACACCGCATTTTGCTAAACTGATGACAAATACTATACTGGAGTTGAGTTAAGAAATCATTCCGCTCCCAAGTAATAAAATTTTCTCGGGCTTCAGCGGCGTCAGGTGGTTAAAATCCCACGAGCTTTCGACCGAGCTGTCCCCGGGTATTCTCAAGTGGTGAGAATGACTGCTGCGTCACCGTGGCCGCATAGTTATATAGCTGCACTGTTGGCTGTGACGTCACTGGTGCTCTCTTTCTCGCAATAAACGGTTATGTTTTCATGCCGCGTCCGTCGTGCCCGTTTTAACATCGAGATAGCCGGGTCCCAGGCTGTGCTGAGTTGCAGACCGCCGTCCTTGTTGATGGTGTTTTCAAAGGTTTTTATTTCAATAGCTTCTTTTATGACGCTATCCCGAAATCCCTTCGTCTTCATAACGACAGATGTTTCGTCAAATAGAATTCGGTGTCCATTTTCTAAGGCGTGTTCTGCCACGGCTGGTTATTCTGGATAGCGTAGGCGTAAGCACCTCTCGTGTTCTGTCCGGCATTGCTCCACAGTGCATACTGTTTGACCGACGTAGTAACAGGCACACTGACATGGTATCTTGTACACTCCAGGCCTTCTAAGGACTTGATCGTAATTCACAGGCCTCGTGAGCTGACGAATTTTCGATGGTGGCCTGAACACCGATGAAATGTTATAGACACTACTGGCCATTAAAATTGCAACACCACGAAGATGACGTGCTACAGACGCGAAATTTAACCGACAGGAAGAAAATGCTGTGATATGCAAATGATTAGATTTTCAGAGCATTTACACAAGGTTGACGCCGGTGGTGACACCTACAACGTGCTGACATGAGGAAAGTTTCCAACCTATTTCTCATACACAAACAGCAGTTAATTGGCGTTGCTTGGTGAAACGATGTTGTGATGCTTCGTGTAAGGAGGAGAAATGCGTACCATCACGTTTCCGACTTTGATAAACGTTGGATTGTAGCGTATCGCGATTGCGGTTTATCGTATCGCAACATTGCTGCTCGCGTAGGTCGAGATCCAATGACTGTTAGCAGAATATGGAATCGGTGGGTTCAGGAGGGTAATACGGGACGCCGTATCACTTGCAGTCGAGATGACAGGCATCTTATCCGCATGGCTGTAACGGATCGTGCAGCCACGTCTCGATCCCTGAGTCAACAGGTGGTAACGTTTGCAAGACAGCAACCATCTGCACGAACAGTTCGAAGACGTTTGCAGCAGCATGGACTATCAGTTCGGAGTCCATGGTTGCGGTTACCCTTGACGCTGCATCACAGACAGGAGTGCCTGCGATGGTGCACTCAACGACGAACCTGGGGGCACGAATGGCAGAACGTCTTTTTTTCGGATGAGTCCAGGTTCTGTTTACAGCATCATGATGGTCGCATCCGTATTTGACGACATCGCGGTGAGCGCACATTGGAAGCGTGTATTCGTCATCGCCATACTGGCGTATGGTATGGAGTGCCATTGGTTACACGTCTGGGTCACCTCTTATTCGCATTGACGGCACTTTCAACAGTGGACGTTACATTTCAGATGTGTTACGAAACGTGGCTCTACCCTTCATTCGACCCCTGCGAAACCTTACATTTCACCAGGATAATGCACGACCGCATGTTGAAGGTCCTGTACGGGCCTTTCTGGATACAGAAAAAGTTCCACTGCTGCCCTGGCTAGTACATTCTCCAGATCTCTCACCAATTGAAAACGTCTGGTCAATGGTGGCCGAGCAACTGTCTCGTCACAATACACCAGTCACTACTCTTGATGAACTGTGGTATCGTTTTGAAGCTGCATGGGCAGCTGTACCTATACACGCCTTCCAAGCTCTGTTTGACTCAATGCCCAGGCGCATCAAGGCCGTTATTAGGGCCAGAGGTGGTTGTTCTGGGTACTGATTCCTCACGATCTATGCACCCAAATTGCGTGAAAATGTAATCACATGTCAATTCTAGTATAATACATTTGTCCAATGAATACCCGTTTATCATGTGCATTTCTTCTTGGTGTAGCAATTTTAATGACCAGTAGTGTATCTTCAGGAGCCGGCTAATCTTTCCCGACACTGTACCACAGAAAGGCAAGAACGCAAGTTTCTTGCTTTCTCGTCCTTGGATTTTAACCACCTGACGCGGCTGGAAGCCCTAGAAAATTTTCTTAATTCATATCGCCGCGAAACAATGCAATCATACATTCCGCTCCCACCTTATTCACCTGATTTTGCGCCCCCAGATTTTAACCTTTTCTTCTCTCTATCGGACACCCTTCGAGGGACTTCTTCTCCGGATGAAAATCGTTACCGAATGTGGCTGGATTAGTTCTTCGCCTCGAAACTAAATGGTTTCTACAGTCGCAGAATCGAAAAACTGCTCCAGCGTTGGCAGAGTGTAGCATATAGTGAAGGAGAATATATTACTGGGTACTAAAAGCTCTGTTACGGGTATCTGATGCGTTCGTTAAACTCGAGGATAACCGCTACGTACTTATGCACCGCGCCGGCAGAAAGCCCCGCGGCGCTGTCGGCTCACCTGGTGCACGTCGAGGTCGCGGACCGCCTTGACCTGCGGGCAGCGCGTCTTGTCCTCGCGCCTGCGCGTCAGCCCCGCCGAGGCCGGAGAAGCGACCAGCAGCGCCGCCGCCAGCAGAAGGCCGCAGCCCAAGCCTGCGCCCACGCCTCCCCTCATGGCAGCCGCGCGATCACTGACTGACTGGCTGGCCGGCCGCACTGGCTGGCCGCCTCCCTCCGCCTCCGCCGCCGCCGCCGCCTTATCGCGCGCTGTGGCCGCGCCTCCGTTTGGGCAGCTCCGACCCAGTCCAGCCCCGCACGTACGGACAGGCAGACCGGTCTGCCCGAAGCAGCGCCTTGCAAGGACTGCGACTGGCAGTGGCGGCAAGAAACACGCTGCCCCGCTTCCTTATGCGTCTCCCGCGGCTACCTCATTACGGGGACGAGGCACCGATCGGAAAGGGAAGGAACACATTCGGCGGTAACCCGCTCCGTCGAGCAGGCTTTACCGCAGCGACCGATTAAGAGGCCTGATAAGGCGGCACCCGAATGCTCTTAACGACACGTCAGCATCGGCCGCAGCGTTTCGTGCGAGACGTTTCCGCTCACACGCGGCGTGAGTCAGCCGACCGGCGGACTTTACGGAGTGCAGCGCGTGACTTTCCGAATTGACCCCGACTCGCAGCAGGAAGAGTTTACTTGCCGCGTTCCTCTGCCCCGCCAGCGACTGTCCACTCAGTTTATGTAACGTGGATTCACTGGAACAAGTTTCACGGTACCGTCTTGGGAGAAACACAGTGTTATTGCTTTCTGTCTAATATCACTTGACTATTAGATAGGCACGAGGCTCACGTGAAAGGCAGGTTCCAGCGCGGACGTGTCAGCACGTGACACTGCAGGTATTACGAATGCCAGCAGCCCTCTCCGGCGGGGAGCGAGTAATTACACTACTGGCCATTAAAATTACTACACCACGAAGATGACGTGCTACAGACGTGAAATTTAACCGACAGAAAGAAGTTGCTGTGATATGCAAATGATTAGTTTTTCAGAGCATTCACACAAGATTGGCACCCGTGGCGACACCTACAACGTGCTCACATCTGGAAAGTTTCCAACCGATTTCTCATACACAAACAGCCGTTAATCGGCTTTGCCTGGTGACACGTTGTTGTGATGCCTCGTGTAAGGAGGAAAAATGCGTACCATCACTTTTCCTACTTTGATAAAGATCGGATTGTAGCCTATCGCGATTGCGGTTTATAGTATGGCGACATTGCTTCTCGCGTTGGTCGAGATTCAATGGCTGTTAGCAGAATATGGAATCGGTGGGTTCAGGAGGGTAATACGGAACGCCGTGCTGGATCCCAACGGCCTCGTATGACTAGCAGTCGAGATGACAGCCATCTTATCCGCATGGCTTTAAGGGATCGTGCAGCCACGTCTCGATCCCTGAGAAAACAGATGGGGACGTTTGCAAGACAACACCCATCTGCACGAACAGTTCGACGATGTTTGCAGCAGCATGGACTATCAGCTCGGAGACCGTGGCTGCGGTTACCCTTGACGCTGCATCACGGACAGGAGAGCCTGGGTGCACGAATGGCAAAACGTCTTTTATCGGATGAATCCAGGTTCTCTTTACAGCATCATGACTGTCGCACACGTGTTTTTTGCGACATCGAGGTGAACGGCCTTTGGAAGCGAGTATTCGTCATCGCCATACTGGCGTATCACCCGGCGTGATGGTATGGGATGCCATTGGTTACGCGTCTCGGTCACCTCTTGTTCAGATTGACGGCACTTTCAACAGTGGACGTTACATTTCAGATGTGTTACGACCCGTGGCTCTACCCTTCATTCGATCCCTGTGAAACCCCACATTTCAGCAGGATAATGCACGACCGCTTGTTGCAGGTCCCTTACG
The DNA here is from genome assembly GCF_023897955.1 of Schistocerca gregaria. Taxonomy (NCBI): domain Eukaryota; kingdom Metazoa; phylum Arthropoda; class Insecta; order Orthoptera; family Acrididae; genus Schistocerca; species Schistocerca gregaria. The sequence goes on from NC_064920.1 coordinate 769,387,135, forward strand.
GGCCTTTCTGGATACAGAATATGTTGGACTGCTGCCCTGGCCACCACATTCTCCAGATCTCTCGCCAATTGAAAACGTCAAGTCAATAAGCAACTGGTTCATCACAAAACATCAGTTACTGATCTTGGTGAACTGTGGTATCGTGTTGAAGCTGCATGGGCAGCTGTACCTGTAGAAGCCATCCAAGCTCTGTTTGACTCAATGCCCAGGCGTATCAAGGCCGTTATTACGGCCAGAGGTGGTTGTTCTGGGTACTGATTTCTCAGGATCTATGCACCCAAATTGCGTGAAAATGTAATCACATGTCAGTTCTAATATAATATATTTGTCCAATGAATACCCGTTTATCATCTGCATTTCTTTTTGGTGTAGCAATTTTAATGGCCAGTATTGTACTTCAGACGAGTTTCATAATTCTTAACAGCACGCTTAAATTATACCACACGACGAAATTAATAGTTTTAGTAGCTATCTTTTCATTGACATATTGATTTCCTGTGGCCCCCGCTCGGAGCCGAACCTTCGCGAATTATGGCGGACAAGGCGACTAGTATGTTCGTTGCAGGTCCCGTATTTCTCATGGGCCCCGGATCAGAAATTGTGATGTGTGCCTCCCCTCCCCTCTCTCCTCGGGGGTTAATGGAATGTGAGGCGATCAATCTGCCTAACCTCTCGTCAGTAAAACCTCCGTATTTTTCTGATACTCCTGCTGTTCCGATCTTTTAGGGAGATTCACAAGCACGGATTCGAGTGGGGGAGGTGGAGGAGGAGTTGTGGGGTCATGGGACTCACGACCTCTTCCAAAAACACTTTACTAAATGCATTCATATTTTTACATACGTTAAGTTCCAAATGTCTCAGCTAACTTTCGAAAGAGCACCGCGAATGTCTTCTTGAGGAAATCTGATAGCTTTTTTTTTATTTTGTCGGTTTCAGTTGTATGAATGTAAATGGTTACCAGTTTTGAGCTGATACAGCCATTCGCAAACCAAACATGTTATTAGCTGTAACTATTGATACCATATGGTGTCAAAAGACAAGATTAACTTCTGTGCAGGAAGTCAAACTGGCGACAAAAAGCAGCCTATATGTTTGCTGTTGCACCTGAATGACACGACCAAACTCGATATTCAGGTATTATCATTCAGGTGCAACAGTAGACACATAAGAAACTTGTTCACCACACTTTGACTTCCTGCACAGAAGGTAATTGTCTTTTAGCACCATATGGGTGTTACAAGTTACGTTGATAACAAGGTGTGTGGTTTGAGAAAGGGTGTGTCTGCTCAAAACTAGCAATCCTACTGCAGCAAAACTGTATATTCATGCAACTGGGACGAAAAAAATTTAAAAAATTCACATTTCATCAGAACTGATCCATAGCGGAACTACCATCCCGAGGCAGCGCACCTCGAATCAGCGAGTCTTTTTTGCCCAGGAGGACGTGACTGCTTGCGGAGAACATTCCATCCAGTTATAGGTGCCCATTAGCAGGTTCACGGTACCTGTTGCCGGCAGCAAATCCGACGCAGTTCGAGAGTCTATAGGCAGGAATTGCAAACCACAGGAAGTTCAATAAACCGGGACGTAAGCGGAAAAACATCCCCAATAATGAAAAAACAGAGCAAGTGTGAGTAGGACTCGCACTCTGAGGCTTCCACACAAACTTCACTATTAGATACAAACTGGACTCCACTTCGGTGACTTGCATGTCCTTAGCCTACCCAGTTATTCAACCAGGGAAAATGGATCTACAGTTCAACACGGAATCTGGAAAACGTGTTGTTGCCTGCGACTCCTCACGTCGTTGAGAGGTGGAGGCTAAGTGAAAACGAAGGCTAAAAAGACCGAGATTCTACCAAGCTACCTCACGGTTTCCAGGAACGCTTTATACCACTTTCTTTACGCGACTGGTGGCGTTAACCGATTTTCTTGTTTTTCTTTTGCCTAACTATCTACTTGACTAACTACGTTTAATATTTAAAAAATGAAAAAAAATCAGAGCTACCCATAACTGTCACTGCCACTTTTACCACCACACAAAAAATGAGTTAACCTATCTCTCTTCAGGCGTTGCCCCTATCTATTCCCAAAAAATTCTCGCAAGGCCATTGGAACCAGGGATCTATAATTTTTCTTTTTTTTATTTACATGATTATAACTAGTAAATGTGTATAAATAAAAATACAATCTAACATAATGTTACAAAAAATGTTATTCAAAAGGAAACAAAAATAACATTTATAGACTTCCTGTGCAACTTCAGCTAAATGAATCTTTCTTCTAGAAATGGTGCAAGCGGATGTTTACTCCTGTTCGTCAAAAACATAATCGACAACCATTTCCTTGAACAGAATGCAAGGCGAAAGAAGTCATCCATATAGAGGAGAGTCTGAGGTTCAGTAACGTCAGGTGTAACGCTGAGGTAACAAGCTGCGATCTTCTGTGTCAGTCTCCAAGTGTCAGACGATGATACGCAAGCGAAACGATGTTCATCAGTGTCCATGAGATGGCTATCTGGACAAAGGGGGTACTCCGTTAATCCGATAACGTCAAGCCGGTGTCTCATCACACATTGTTTGTTGCTGATTTGCTACCACGGTGGTGGCCAGAAAGTGGTGGTGTGTTGTCGTTTTCCAAATTTGTTGTCAATGTATAGTTGTGCACTTAGTTTCCATCGCTTTACTTGGAACAATCCGCGTAACGGTGGTGTAAAAGTCTTTTGCGTTTCGAGGGCGTGTTATAGAGCTGTCCGAGACCATACAGCTGTATTCAAGAATGAATGTTGATACACGGAAGAGATGTGTAGCAACATGCACCTCCTACAGTGGCGGGACAGGAGGGCCTGGCGTCCAGAATGTCCAACAGACGACCGTTGAGGGAGGCGTGTTGATTGGTCCATTGTTTCCACATATTGCTCATATAGAGGGCCGCTGTCTGTGGCCGGACGTTAACCAGTCTCAGTCCTCCATCGTGCAGACGGGGGGTGAAAGTGTCGGAATTTATTTTAAATATTTTTAATGTCGATAGGTAATAACTGAATGCCGCCTGATATCTGATAACTATTGCCGCCGCTAGAGGAAGGACCTGGGCCACGTGTTGGAGCTTTGACGCCAGGTAGTTGTTCAGGTTAATACATGTGTTCCAACTGGTTCAACTCCTGGAGGAAGTTCTGGCACACCATCACGTATACAATGTGTAGTAATTGTCGATGGTTTTCCGCGGCCGTTTTGCGCACGTCCTTCATAAACTCCGGAATATCTAATTGGTGGGAAAAGGCGACAGCGCTCGGCTCTAGATCTCGCCTGATATCCAATCCCACCAACTTGTTGACGTTCAAAAGACTGTATGTCCTTTTACCACTCGACCCAATTTAGTACACTACAGACTTCGTTCGTGGAACGAACCAGAAGTAGCAGGTCGTCAGTGTACTCCCGATAGTGGAATGTGATACCCCACAGTGTGATGCCAGATAGCCTGTGATTAAGACCCCTGAGAAGTGGTTCAAGCTCGGTAGGTAGGAAGGGGGTAAGTTTGTCATAGAGACCTCTTAATCTGTATGGGGACCACTGTCCATCCACTGACCTGAATCTGAGAGGTCGCTGCTCCAAATGGCGCCACAGGGTGTTGATAAGGCTTGAAGAGAATCCCACATGGTCCGTTACCTGAAGTAGGAAGATGTGGTACACTCTATCGAAGGCCCAGTCGATATGGATGGAAGCGATCGCAGCTGTCAGGCAGCTTGCCAAGGGAATCGCTGTTAAGTCCCTGCAACCGCCAGTGGCAATTTGTATGTTGGCATCTCACACAGCAACGGCTGTTCCAAGAAGAGGATCAATGATGATGTTTTAATGTGACGTGCCCAAAACCTGGCGAATATCTTGTAATTAGCATTCAACATTGTAGATGCCCTATAGTCACTCACCAGTTGTCCTCCGGCTGGTTTGTGTATTGAGAGGTCCTTCGAGAAAATGATGTGGTACAGTGTACTCCAGGGGCATGAGCTCGCAGAACCCTAACCCAATGGGGCATCATGAAGATACAGAAGGTCCGGCAAAACTCGATTGGTAATCCATCAGGCCCTGAAGACGTATTAACCACACTCTTGTCCAAGACATCCTCCATTTTTTCTGGCGAGACTTCCTCCATTATTGCTGTCACTGATGCTGTGTTGATAGTATGTGTCACCTGTCTTAATGTTTCGACAATCCCTTCGTCATTTACAGTTCTATCCTACTAACGATGACTAAAATGATACACCATGTCTTGCACTATGGTTGCTCAGGTTGTACAGGAGCGACCTGTCGCATCATAATGCATGCAATGAAGGATCTTCCATGTTGAGGCATGTCTGCGACAAAGTGGTGCATGATGGTGTGGCTGTTCCGTCATGTCGTCGCGCACGCACTACAGTGCTTTCTAGTTAGCGTTTCGTCAACGATAGTATGTGAGCCTTGATTCAGTTTGGTTCTCGTTGTCTGTCCAGCGATTGGGGTAGAGCGCCGTGTACTAAAAATCCAGTGTCTGTCAGTGTCATGTAGCCATGTCCTTGCCAAGCTGCATAAGTGCCTTGCAGATTGCCAGTTCGATACTGAGAAGCCACCACGTCAGAGCCAAGACGTGTTGGAAGTGACATTATTCACAGCTGGCCCACATTGCATCAACTTGCCGATGGCAGTCCGGGTGCTGTATGTGAGTTACATCATTCATCTTCCACTGGCCGTTGCTACACTGTACTTGAAGGTTCAGATGCAGCATGCAGATATTGGCGTTGTAATAGAAGAAGGCAAGTGGGCAGCGTGTGGCGGCCATCACCCGTTGTGTAAGACTTTGTGACAAATATATACAGCTCGCAAATGGCTGGTAAGATGTCTGTGTCCAGAGCTGTCGCAGTGTAGCTTTTCCCATTTTTCATAGAAGTGAAGATCGTGAATCACCATACCCAATTCTGGACAAGGCGTTTAGTGTGGGAGTTAGTCCTTAGGATGGAAGGCGCAATTAAAATCGCCTAGTAATGTCCTAGGAAAATGGGGAGATATCAGCGGCGTAGAACCCAATCCAGTCACGACGTTTTGTGCTGCCCGATAGTGCATAAACATTAATAAATTGGGCATCAAGTACTTTCACCACTAATCCTCAAGCAGAGAGCAGATACGTGATGATGGTGATTTTGGTGTTATCACACACTAAAATCGCCATGGCAGTGTCTGTGGGACCATAAGGATCATCTACATTGCATAGCCATAAAAGATCTGGGCTGTCTCCGTTCGAACTTCTTGCAGGAATGCAAAGTCTATCCCTGTTACTCGTATTGTGTCTCTCAGGAGTTGGATCTTGGCAAGAGAGCTAAACATGTCGATTTTCATCACAACAGCATCACACACAGCCGACTGCAGCCCTCCCAGCATTGTTCAGACCTCAGCAGGCCCTGGACTTGGGGTCTTGGCTGGTCTCGACTTTTTTGGCCCACGGCGTGAGTAGGGGGACAAGGCTGATGCGGCTCCATTCTGCATTGTTGCCAAATTTATTCAAGACGGCAGATCCAAAATGGCACCGATAGATGTGGCAATGTCGCAATGACCTCATAGCGGGAAGTTCAAATTTTGGCTGGAAAATAGGTCAACTGAGCTACCTCCACTAACGTAACTCACTCCCCTCCCGTTTCCCAGAAAATGGCGGGAAGTTCAAATTTTGAAAAAGGTAATTGGACCACTTCCACTAACCTATGAAAATGGCGGGAAAACAGGTAACTTGGGCTACCTCCACTACTTCCTTGCAACTGGTGGGAAAAGGACTGGGCCTGTTCTGGGCTGCTGCAGAGGAAGGGGGGTACTTTATTTATTTTGGAACAATTTATTTAGGGACGTACTTCATTATTTATTACACTGGTAAAAACATTCGCTCTGACATGCTTGGGGTCACACTACATAGCCTACAGACCTGCAAACTATTCGTAAATTATAGAAATAATGCAGTACACTGATGTACAGGCAGACTAAATTGTCAAAATAATGCTTGTAAAACGCTATGCAGATACACTCACTACTTGTAGTGTAAACTGTCGAAATAATCCATTGCACAGCCCACTGATGTGTTCACAAAAAAATACAACAGACACGTTCACTACCTACAAAATTGGTGAAATAATTCATGTATAATGCTCTGCAAACACGCTCACATCGCTTAAACATCCGAAATAATGCAGTCCACAAACACTCGTTGCATGTTAAAACGCTTAGTGTTCTGCACTTAACCTGCTGTTCTGCTCCATGTCACCCCACCAATCGGCCCCTCGCCTTAACTATTGTACCGCTAACACCACGTTGATTTATACGAATTAATAAATTCGATATCCTTCACATGTGTGGGGTAACTTTTATATTTCCCAGCGTCCTATTGGTGGGGGAATTCGATTGGATATACTTGAAATAAAATATTACTAGTAAAAATCACATCCTGTAACCTGACACCCGTAGACGCGCTTTGCAGTGCCAGCCGGATGCGAGCCACTGCCAGAGAGACGAACTCATGGATGCTAGCCACCACTCTCACGCTGCTGCCACCGTCAGCCAGCAGGTAAATTTGTGTCGTTTTTCGGGTGTACATTTGAATTCATCGAGCGTTATAATGACGTCTCATGTCTATGTAAATAACAACCAAGTTCCCCTCTGGACGTGCTATAGAAATCTTTTGAAATAATACAGGGTGCATCCCTGGCGATCCTAACAAGACACCCCGTCCCATGTGCGAGACACATCGGACGGCGTGTAAGTGTTAACTGTTGCTGGCGCAATGATGTATAGCCTTTGTACCTATAGTCCAGCAAAGATCCAATTGCTTAGTGACTCACCACCTCAAGCAAAGCTAAAAGGTTTTCAGTGTTATATTGACATCACAGGTGTACGTAAATAAGAGCCAAGTCTCCCTCTGGACACGCTATAAAAATCTTCTGCAATGCTTTCAGGAACTGGTAACGAACATAGTCCAGAATAGCACCTAATTCATTCTTCCTGATGCTCCTAATGGCAGAGCCCATCCATCACATAGAGCCCCTCACGGAAATCGTAAAGTGTCTTAGAAATAGTTAACAGTCGCTTTTGTTGTTGTTGTAGGATCTTTCGTGATGTCTCAGCTTGTCTACATGGATATCCTTGCCCTAGCGGGAGCTGTTTCCGAAAATGGCTCACAATAACACAGAATCCATTCTTTATGATCTGCTAATGACGCATCCCACACTACCCTTCCTCGAAATCCTGACGTCCTGCTTGCAACAAGTGTCTCTGACACTATAAACGTTCTCATGTAGAGGCTCCCACATCCCAGCATGAGAGATGTCTTGTGAATGAATCGAGCATTGTGATTGGCTCATACTGAAATTTATCCCCTAACCTGCTGTTGGTGCCAGTGCGGGAGCACTGTCCGCAATTTTTTTCTGCCCATGAGACTTCCAGCAACAAAATTATTTTGTACAGATCGCCAAATTGCACTGACAGTTAAACGCTGTAAAACTGCTTTACAGATCGTCAAAAATGGGAAGACTCTTCCTCAATTACACTGCTCTCCCACTGACGACGGAAACTTGAATATTTCAGCGTGAAATCTATCTCCAAACCGCCTATATATCACCACATACCGGCCGGACGGAGTGGCCGTGCGGTTCTAGGCGCTACAGTCTGGAGCCGAGCGACCGCTCCAGTCGCAGATTCGAATCCTGCCTCGGGCATGAATGTGTGTGATGTCCTTAGGTTAGTTAGGTTTAATTAGTTCTAAGTTCTAGGCGACTGATGACCTCAGAAGTTAAGTGGCATAGTGCTCAGAGCCATTTGAACCATTTGAATTTCACCACATACCGTATCGATCTAATAAACACGCAATTCGTATCCTACGCCAAACAAAATCACCACTTCTGCATTCTGCATATAGCTGGCGACCACCACACTTTCGTATATATATCACGAAGACTATTGTACAAAGACTGGGTCAGTTTCCCTCGGCACAATAGCGTCACTGTTTCGGGCCCCGACCTGCTTGATTTCTACACACATCTCCAGACTCTGGGATTACAAGAACACATGTATTTTCACATGGTTTGCCAGAATATTATACCATTTACACAATACTTCTCGATATCAAGCACATAGCAGTATCGCCTGCGTAGCAGTATCGCTTGCACAGTATAATACCGAAGATATATACTGTAAATTATGTATCTAGAAACCCATCCCGTCCGTGAATGTGAAAACTCGAAAAAAATGGAGGAAGCTGATATTTCCACTCACGAATACCGATGTCGGTGATGTAACAGATTCAGAATCATGCTCATAATTTAAAAAGTCAACTAAGATGTTTCTCATGTCTAGAGAACGAGTAAATGTGTCTTCCACCCGTCTTTCACCTGCTAGATGGTTCAAATGGCTCTGAGCACTATGCGACTTAACTTCTAAGGTCATCAGTCGCCTAGAACTTAGAACTCATTACAACTAACTAACCTAAGGACATCACACACATCCATGACCGAGGCAGGATTCGAACCTGCGACCGGAGCGGTCGCTCGGCTCCAGAATGAAGCGCCTAGAACCGCACGGCCACTCCGGCCGGCTCCACCTGCTAGATGCGCACACCACAATCTCATAAGTTTTTCTGGTGAGTGGTACTGCAGTGTCTCAGTAAGAGAACCGTAACGGTCTTCCAAGGTGCCAGATGTTAAAAATACTATCGCAAAAACTATCTTACTTCAACAAAATGAAGGCGAAAAATGTGCAAAAGCAGTCAATTGGACAATTTACACTGGAGGGAATAATGGCCCAGCATAACACACGTCCACATTGAACCTTCTCAAATTTCCAATGAGAACACACATGATCCAGAAAGCTGTCCAACACATACTGAGTATTAATTCGCTATTCAATCATCTAGAGGGCGACATTCCTGTACCCCAAGCCATCTTTCCAAAAAATGTGTGAAATCTTATGGGACTTAACTGCTAAGGTCACCAGTCCCTAAGCTTACACACTAGTTAACCTAAATCATCCTAAGGACAAACACACACCCATGCCCGAGGGAGGACTCGAACCTCCACCGGAACCATCTTTCCATTTGGACGGCTCCTGCCATTAGTGGGAAAGGAGAATCATTCCCGCCACAGGCCACCGTCATCACGTGTCACGCACCCATACGCAGAATCGTCGTAGGAAACCAGCTACATATATGTGTGATCACTGCACTTACAATTAAATATTATGATCATGGTCTCAATTGGACGACATTCTACAATGAGCGAAGTATCGAAAATACCCCCTGCTGACGACAGAGGCTCTGTAAATAGAGATATCTGTACCATTCTAATGACTTGACATACTTTTCCCTTTGCCGTCACAGTATTTCACGTCAAATCCATACCTTCCTTACGACTGGACATAGTCAGTTTCTTTGTACATGTCGGAACACACACACACACACACACACACACACACACACATTTTATAAGCCTAATGCTCAAGGCGAAACTATAATGCATACCTTACTACTAAGTATAATACTTCGCCAATAACAGATCGCAGACGATATGAAACAATACTGGGCGAAAATCAGCGATGGGTGGACATGCCTCATAAGTTTTTCTTGCGAGTAGTAGCACAGTGTCTTAGAAAGAGAAACATGACCATCTTACTAGCCGCCAGATGTTAAAAACATGATCGCAGCAACTATGTTACTAACACAAGCGGTCTTAGTTCTACTGGTGCTCACAAGTATGACATAATGATATCCATTTTAAAAGCTATACAAGCCTTATAAATCTAGGTATGGCATTACCTCCAAATGAAGTAGTTTTTCCAGAACCGCAACAATGAATATAGATGGTGATCGCCTGAGTATATATTATCAGACCAACAGTGCGGTTACACGTCACCAACGGGTTTAAGCTCGTAATAAAATCACCGAATTTACAAAGTAATTCGGCTAAGGAACGCGGTATGAAGCCGGTATTTGCAATTCCCTCATGCCACCGATAGATATTTTCCAGTATTATCAAGCATTCTGTCTCATTGCCATGTCAGAGGTTCTGTGATATAACCACTGGGCTATAGACGATGGTTGATTGAGAAGGATCACAAACAGTAGATGGTATGCTGATTGAGGTCGTAAGAAATGTACCTGGGTTTTCAGATCTCTAGTGCTATGCTTTCTGGTAGAAATGATGTCTGTGATTTTGATTCAAGTCTTTCCATTCAACCACATACCTGCGTTGGATCCTATGGAGAAGTTCTTTAATGATCACAGCCACTACTGAATCATATTCGTGGCACTCTCATATCTCAAAACGAGTCACCTTTTTCGACCCTGTCTGTTACAGTAAAATTCCAACATGGCTTTTTAGGCAGCTCCTATGCATCTTGCAGCTGTCCCACAGACTCTGCACTGCCATCCCTGCTTCTTTGCGCATGTGATCGTTCCAATTTAAGTCGGATCTGAGTAGAAATCGGAGAAAGCTATACCTACTACATACTACAGTCTGTGTAGAAACATACTAACCTGAGTTAGTGTGATAGGACGGTGTTTTGACCATTTGATGGAAATGGAAACATGTTGTCGTAGCTCTGCCAACTGTGTGTGATGTATATGGTCGGCGCTAAACGAAACCCGCTCCTGCAACACGAGGTAGTATAAAGACAGGATGAACAGATATTGGGGTGTTTCTTATCGGGAAAATTAGGAAGATTCAACATCATACAGGTACCGCATTCCAAAGCAGATTCATGTCCCTCAGGGCCCATTCATGTCTATCACTGAAAAATCCTATCATCGGTATTCTGTCCATCCAACAGAGAAAAAATTCACTAACTTCATCCGACAGAGAACTCGATAAGATTTTTATTGCATCTCTCTCTTCCCGTGTATCAAAAACAAATACTGTCTGCATGCCGGCATTGAGCACTTGTGGCGATCCTATTAAATATACAGGTATTGATCCATTGCACAGACTGGTGTAAAGTGTCAACACCCATACTGTAGGAGGATGACTGTATCCCACAGTCTGTAAGTCTCAAGAGAGGCTCCCTGCATCGTTGTTTGAAACATTGTTTTTTTCTGCTGTAACACGCTTTGTACACTGCCATACATTTTTTTTTTTTTTTGTTTCGACACCACTTCGAGGTCTGTGTGAGGTTCTAAACAGTCGTTAACAGGTTATGATCCATCGCCTCTCACAGAAAACTAGACGTCACACAGTGTAAATCATCTTTCTGCTGCTGATACCATAACACGCACACACACACATTGGATGATGTTAAATAAAAGACAGTCACAACATAAGGAAACTGGAAGAATTTGCGGTGTTGTGGAGCGTTTACAAACTGCAGTTCGAAGGTGACTGACGACCTCTACATTTAAACTCATCTGTCACAGTGATAGGATAGCTGATGATTCTGCATTCCATTTCGATGGATTCCTCATATTGCAGTCATGCACCCGATCACTGTTTCGGTACTAGCCGCTCCCAGAAGGTGTTGCCCTTTCACCAAGACTCTTTCTCCATCATAAACAAGTGATGTCAGTCAGTCATTATGTGGCAATCAACAGCATACCAGTAGATGGATGGGATAGAAAAGACACCGTCGATATACTGTAATAATAAGCATCAGAGTTCATAGTGTTAACAATTTTAGCAATTTTACAGTAATTTCAACACCTACCAGTGATGTGAAAGCATGCTTCCCGAATTCAGTATCATCGCTAAACCGCCTCTCCTCTACTTTGCGAGTACCATTGCGAATGTAGATAGATGACTAACAACTCGAGCACAGTGCGTAATTTACAATCTGTCTCTATGCGGATGGCAGTCACAGGATATTCCTGCACTTTTAGGATAAAGTTAGAGACTGCAAGATCCCCTTGCACTGTCTTTGAACAACCTGCCCTTCTGCACCGTTACCGATTTAATCTGCAGTTGACCAGGAGGAGACCACTATATTCTGTGTCTGGTGAATGCCGAGCTTGCCGAGTCCGCACCCATCCAAGTGCACAAGATTTCTCCAGATGAACCCATGTCGAGGAGGTTAGCATCCCTTATCAGTGTATAGCAGTAGATTTGAAAGTGTTGTGACATAATAGCAAACGGTTAAGAAGAACAAGAAACAGGTGGTTTTTATGCATGATGGACCTCCAGACGGATGGAGTTCGAAGCATTTTACGTAAATCAACTACGCTATCAATTCTAAAGTATTGTTCTAGTGTGTGGGGTCAGTACCAGGAGGGTATTGCTAAGAGAGAACATGAACACACGCCCTCCTAAGGCTACACGGTTCTGCACTTAAAACAGGCTATAATGTCAGATCACTTCAGTTTTCGACCTATTAGTCATGTGGAATGCAGCGTTGTTAATACTCCAAAGTGAGAAATATATTTCCAGCCCATGCATAACTCCTTTTTGCAGGATTCTCTACGATAAACTATGATAACAAACTGTTAAATGAAAAACAACTTCCTTAAAACATAGGCTCTGTGTGATACATGCACAATATAGCTTTCCATAGATGTATAGCACCCACTGCTCACATCCGATCACATTTCAGGAATTATACTATGCCCGCATCAGTTCTATATAAAATGATCGTTGGTGACAGAGAATGCCTCTTAGAGAGAAACAGATTACCGCATAGCAGCGGCGTCCGTCATGTGAAATTACATATCATGCCGCCATTAACTCTGTAAATAGGACATCTGTCAAGCAGATTTTTACACAGCGATTGCAGTGCCTCACAAACATCCATCTCTAACTTAGAATCATCTTAGTTATGAAACTCAAATCTCGATTTTATACCCAAGATGCGGCAAGGGAATGGAGTACATCAAATAAATATTCGTTCCTTTAGAAGAACATGTCTAAACAGGATAGTCACTTTTCATTACACATGTGAGGGAAGTCTTCTGATGACCGAGAGGTTTGCTGTTAACGATTGCAAGTAGACAGTGCCCTAAGGCACACACAGAACACGCGGTTGTAAACGAGTTGAACGCATGGTATGTCACATGACCGATGCATCCTTACAGAAAATCGGGAAAAAATGGTCAAATGACATGCAGCAATATCTCCCTCCCTCTCTAGAATGCATTATCAGTCTGCCATTAAATCGTACCTCGTTACCACTCTCTTTTACCCTTTAACGCAGATGCACGTAAGTTTAGAGGCAGATTGTCCTCTGTTTTTCTGGAAAGCGCCAAATACAGTAGTCAACTCGCTTGTATCACTGTTAATAGACACACAATAGAATGCTGCCTCGACGGTTCAAATGGTTCAAATGGCTCGGACCACTATGGGACTTAACTTCTGAGGTCATCAGTCCCCTAGAACTTAGAACTACTTAAACCTAACTAACCTAAGGACAACACACACGTCCATGCCCGAGGCAGGATTCGAAACTGCGACCGTAGCGGCCGCGCGGTTCCAGACTGTAGCGCCTAGCACCGCTCGGCCACTCCGGCCGGCGCTGCCTCGACGGAAAAATGACTATGTCCAATCGTAAGGAAGGTATGGATTGAATGTGGAGTACTGTGGCGGCAAAGGAAAAAGTCTGTCAAGTCATAAGAGTGGTACAGATATCTCTATTTACAGAGCCACTATTTTCAGCACGGGGTATTTACGACACTTCGCTCATTATCGAATGTCGTCCAGTTAAGATCGTAATCGTAATACTTAGATGTAAGTGCAGCGATCAAACATATATGTAGCCGGTTTCCTAGGACGATTCTGTGTAGGTGTGCGAGGCGCACGGCGGCGGTGGCCTGTGGCGGTAATGATTCATGTTTCCCACTAATAGCAGGAGCCGTCCGAATGGAAAGATCGGTTGGTGTACAGGAATGTAGCTGACCTAACCGTGGCGCCCTCTAGACGGTTGAATAGCGAACTAATACTCAGTATGTGTTAGACAGCCTTTGTGATCGCACCACATTAAACTGGAGAACATGAACTGTCTTATTTTCAGGATAAATGTGGTTTCTGCGTGTACGGTTGCTGATAACCTAGAAAATATTTACAAGCAGCTGAAAATCATAAATGAAATTTTACCCCGTCATTGTATTAACTTACGCGGCTGGCTACGGAAGCGATTTTTCTTCAAAGTTGTGCTAAAAAGATGTATTACACGCTGGTGGAACAAGTCATAATCGATATTATTTTTATTACATTACAACATGTTACTGTTATTTTGGGGTGAGCGGGTGTATCAAACTATGATCTCTCACGTAATCAGCCCCTGGATCCGAACCAGCAGCTCTTCTGAGTTTTATCCGTGTAGCCGACTCCCGTCTCAGATCGTAAAACATTTTCAACCTGGAAAAACTGGAGAAACTAGAAGCGATTGACTTCTGATACGAATGTAAAACGAAATATAAGCTTGCACCATAGAAAAAGCGCCAAGTATTACTGACTCCAAGGTGGAATAGCATACCAGCTTAGTTTTACTATATACCTGAGACGACTGTTTCTATACAAGTGCCATGGAGTTATCAGTTGAATTTCAGAGGATTTTCAGCTGCCGCCGATTTCAGGACATCCGTCGGAAAAATAAAGGGTCTGTAAGCTGCTTTTGAGTCGCGGTGTGAGATTTAAAGTCACTGAAATCAGTTACAACCTTAAAGCATCTAGGACTTTCCGGTCTGAAGCGATTCAAAATGGAACTTCCACAGTAATGTAACCCTGAGATGGGCAGATGCTACTCTCAGATTTATTGGGAGAATCGTAAGAAAGTGTAATTTACACATGAAAGGTTTGCTTACAAAGCCCTCACTAGACCAGTACTCGAACATTCTCCATTAGTGTGATCCACTTGCCAAGTTGGAGTAACGGAAGAGAGATTCGTCACAGGGCTTAATTACCATGAGAGTACTCCCGCATAATCACGCCACAGGGTGGAAAACAGGAAGGTTTATAAAGCTTAAGTACTCTTTACTGCTTCATATGACGTTCACATTTTGTTGAGCGGTTTTGGACGGTGCCTAGTGCTTCCAACGTGCACACCTGAGCAATAACTGCGGTCGTGCTGCGCTCCAAAGGAGTTCGAAGACGTTCAGTGGAGATGCAGGCAAGAAAGTCCTTACAGAAGGCTCGAAAAGTCCCAGGATGTCAGCAGTGTCAAAGGTTGTCATCGCACTGCTAACTGCAGTGTAAGACGTTACAAGAAATACGTCCTGCCTAGCAGGGAGACTTGCTTTCAAAATTCCAAATGTTCACTTTCCAAGATGTGTCGACAAACATACCAATACACGTGCATCTGCTCGATACAATTTGAAACGAGGCTCCTCTGACCAGTCATCAACAGTCCAATGTCGATGTTGACGGGCCCAGGCGAGACGTAAGGCTTTGTGTCGTGAAGTCATTAAGTGTACACGACTGGACCTTCGGCCCCAAAAGCCCATATCGATGATGTTTCGTTGAACAGTTCACACGCTGACACTTTTTGATGGCCCAGCACTGAAATCTGCAGCAATTTGCGGAAGGGTTCCACTTCTACCACGTTGAACGATTTTCTTCAGTCTTCATTGGTCCCGTTATTGCAGGGTTTTCTCCGGCCAAAGCGATGTCGGACGTTTGATGTTTTACCGCATTCCTGATATTGACTGTAACTTGTGAACTGGTCGTATGGGAAAATCCACATTTCATAGCTACTTCGAAGAAGTGTATCCCATCGCTCGTGTGCCGACTGTAACACCACGTTCAAACTCAATTAAACCTTGTCAATCTGCCATTGTAGCATCAGTAATCGGTCAAACAACAGCGCCAGACAGTTGTTGTGTTATATAGGAGTTGCTCACCGTAGCGCCATATGCTGCCTGTTTGCATATCTCTGTATTTTAATACATGCCTAAACCAGTTTCTTTGGCGCTTCAGTGTATACACAGGGTGAGTCACGTATGGCGTTACACCCGTTTTATTCTGTGGACGGTTAGCCATATCGAAACACGATTTTCGGCAGTTGTTAGAGCGTCGAGGAGCACGTATCTTTTGGTTTGTTTAATGTTTTTAGCGCAAATATCAACTAAGATATTGAAGTAAGTACGTTTTTTTTAAATGGAACTGTATACTTTTTATGACTGCATTCGATATAACTTGAGAAGACAGTTACAGTGATTCAACGTTTGTTAATGCTGACGTGGAAACATGTCGTAAAAGAATTGAGATTGGAAACCTCATTTGCGGTGCAAACACTGCCAAGAAGGGGTCTCGGACCAGGCTGCGTAACTGTACACACGTAAGGTAGGTCTGCGCTACGAGAATAACGCTTTATTTCCCGTTGAACCAACTTACGACCTAGATGTGTTATGTGTTATTTTTGCAAATACGACATAGGCTAGAATCTAGCGTATCACAAATGCCTTAGGAAAACTATTTCACGTTTGTGTATCCTCCCATATTTCCGTAGATGAAACAGAGAAATCAACTCTTCGCTTTTCAAAAATAAAGAGAGCTCATACCCTGGAAAAATCAACTGCTGTATTAAATATCTAAATTTTATACGGAAGATTTGACCTGTCTTTTCCTGTACGTTGCTGTTTGCTTCTTAGAGGTAAAATACATGTTGGACAACTATCTCTATCTCTGCTCTAAATTTTATCATCTGTGATACATTCGTTGAACCAAACATTTTAATAAAAACGCTTTAGTGACCACCTGTACACCACAAAATACATATTCTTGTTACCGAAACATCATTTCATGCTGAACACATAAGCACATAATGACAACGTTACTAGCTACGTGAAATACACGCTGTCGACTTATTTGACATTACAGTGCAATTTCGTACACACGTAAATTAACTTTCGACAACTTGGTAACCACTCAAATTTCATAACGTAAATTTTATCTTCCAAAAAAATAACTTTATACTTTATTTAAGCAACTGTTCAAACTGTTGACCATGGACTGAAAAGCACATTTGCAATCGTCGTTCGAAAGAACGATGAACAGATGTAATTACGATGGATGATATGGTAAGCATGCACTGGCGACTCGATGAGAAGTATCGTCTGGCGTATTTGGGGCTTCGTCATAGACTGTGTGTTTAAGTGCTCCCTAAAGAAAGAAATCGCGAGAAGTCAAGTCGGGGGACCTCGCAGCCATTTGACAACAGAATTTTGTCCTATCCATTGACCAATTAAGTACTCCTTCAGTAATTGTGTTGCAACAAGGGACGAGTAAGCTGAACAACCGTCGTGTTACAGCCACATACACTGTTACACTTCGAGTATTCAGTGCCATCTCTTCTAGAACAACTGGCAGAATGCTCGTCAGAAAGTGTGAGTACGCATTTCCATGTAGAACGCCCGAGATGAAATAAGATCCCACAATGTATGATGCCGCACCATACATTTACTCTCCACGGCCGTTGATGTATCATCTTATGAAACCAGTGTGGCTTTCGGCTGTCCGGTAGTGTATGTCATGCAGATTTACATTTGCGTTGTTAGTTAACGTTGCTGCATCATTATGGAGCACATGGTGGAAAAACGTAGGGCCGTCTCTCTGTTGCTGAAGGGCATATGAGCAAAATTCTGTAAGACGTTCGAAATCACAGCCGTCGAGTGCCTGATTAGCGACTAATAGTAGGAATGGAGATCCTGTTCATGCAGGATGTGAATGATACACAGTGCTTGGCAATACGTCTCACACCAGTGTGTGGATTCATTAGCGTCATAGCCAGAACAGCTTCTTCGCCTTCTTTCTTGTCCTGTTTTTGATGTTCGAGCACCCTGTGCGTACTAGCATCTTAATAATTCGTGCGACTGCCTGCCACGTCGGCCATTGGCAATCCAGAAAGATAGCCTTATACCGCTGTAGTGTTTTTACGGCATTTCTTTTACATTCGTCATGTAAAAGTAGTATGTCCAACTTGGTGTACATGCCTGCTCACAACAAATGTTGAAGAAGAAATGAGCGCCCTGCAAAGAAGACAAATAAACAGGCAAATGTGCTGGCATTCAGACACAGTTCTGCTTGGCGGTGTCTGCACCGCTAATGCCGATTCTGGCCACTCTGCAACCAAATTCTTGAACTTTTCTCGAATTCTTTTACGACAGGTTTCAGTTTCAATATTAATAAATGCTATATCACCGTAATTGTCTTTTCAAGAGCTATCGAATGCCGTTATAAAAAGTATACGGTTGCCTTTGCATAAAGTACTTCCTTCAATATCTCCGTTGATACCAGCGCTAAAAACATTAACCAGACAAGAAGTACGTGCCTCTCGACGCTCTAACATCTCCCGGAAACCACGTTTAGAAACGTGGTACCGTTCACGAGATAAAAGGGTTGTTGCGTGCTACATAACTCACCTGTATATGTACACCAAAGCTACAAAGTTATAAACCTAACAAATTATCAGGAACTTGTAAGTTCATTGCTAATTCACAACACCGATCCGCTACATTAACAGAACCAGAATCGATGGCCCTCTGTTGCACTGCCTTACAGTTGGCCACGGAAAGCTGATGGATTACCTCAGGGGAGCGCGGGGTGTAGAGGTAAAGTAGCAAGGCTGTTGCGGCGTGCGAGGAAGTGAGAGAGGGAATGTTTTCTTGTTTGGGCGTACCGTTGAGCCATTATGGCGAAAATTATGCTCCAAGTAATATGAGTTCGTGAATGCGTTTTACAGAGATAATCATCTTCTAAATGTTCAAATGTGTGTGAGATCTTATGGGACTTAACTGCTAAGGTCATCAGTCCCTAAGCTTACACACTACTTAACCTAAATTATCCTAAGGACAAACACAGACATCCATGCCCGAGGGAGGACGCGAACCTCCGCCGGGACCAGCCGCACAGTCCATGACTGCAGCGCCCTGGACCGATCGGCTAACCCCGCGAGACTAATCAACGTCAAATGTGGCACTTACTTATAACTGTTTATTTGACACAATTAGGAGACACACTGTGCAGGTATCACAAACCTTCGACACGATCTTAAAATATCTGACATATCTGCTTTTGTAGAAACACAAATCTCATGCATATGTTCTTTGCCAGTTCTGTGTATGAAGGGCTGAGCTTCTTCTCTAGAGGTAAGAAAAAAAAAATCCCCTGAAGTTGATTATGAGAAAGAACACGATTCCCTATCTAAAGCAAGATTCTTTTATTTTTATGGGGGCTGGGAATATACAGCTGCATTTACAAAAAATGGCTCTGAGCACTATAGGACTTACCTTCTAAGGTCATCAGTCCCTTAGAACCTAACTAACCTAAGGACATCACACACATCCATGCCCGAGGCAGGATACGAACCTGCGACCGTAACGGTCGCGCGTGTCCAGACTGTAGCGCCTAGAACCGCTCGGCCACCCCGGCCGGCCTTCATTTACAATCTGCCTGCTTTCACTGTATGGCAATCCAAAATCATAAGTACTGTTTTGGACGAAATCTGAATGCTTCAATGGAATGTAATGCACAACTAACCTCTTCTAGCCATCAGCTGACTTATATTAAATGCAATGTGCAGTACTGATGCTGTCTCATTTATAAGTGCACTATACTACTGTAAATGTGATTTCCTTTTAATAGATTAATCAGTTTTTGAATTCATATTCTTCTTTTCTCAGGAAGCTCAGCCCCCTTTCCCCATTTAGTGTTCTCGTCTCCATCTCCGAGGCGGCGCCTCACAGGATGAGAATCGCTGCCATAAAGGCAGTCAGTAAGTATAGGATGGTGGGAAATTCAAACAGTGGTGCACCAAAGCCGTTTCTGTCTCAGTGGACGCATTGTTCTTCTTATGTAAGGAATTATGGCATATGGCATTGGCCCTCATGTAAGAAAACAGTCCATGTGTACTCATAAGTTATGTATATGTAAGTGTAGTTTATGACCTTAATGCAAACAAACTCTGCACCAATGCTCTTATCATTTATTTATTCAAGTTCCAGATTTTTATCTGTCTGATCCCTTTCAAGTTGCTACCACCCCCTCCTCTCCCCTTCCTCTCCTCCCTCCCCACTCCCCTATGCCACTCCTCCTGGTCAATTGGGAGATGACCAACTGTCATTGCAGACTGAATTACCATATGACCCAAAAATGACCTTTGACATTGTAGTAGATGTGTGAAAAATAGTGCAGCGATATCCTATACACATCAAAAAAAGTTTTAAGTTACCCTGCTTCCCAGAACTCCTAAAGATAGATGTTGACTGTGGATACTGTATCGCAGGCACAGTCCCATTGACTGTTCAGAGATGTCACTAAACCCGCCCAAAGATGTAAATAACCGTGCAGGGGCAGCGCCTATTACACGAAAGGGGTCCGACAGCCGATCAGTTCCAGTCATTCCACCAGGAAGGAGGTATACGTCTCGTGTTGTCTGTAGTTCAACCGTGCCTAGACCGTCAATACCGCTATTCGATCGCGTCCGCATTGTTACTTTGTGCCAGGAAGGGCTCTCAACAAGGAAAGTTTCTAGGCGTCTCGGAGTGAACGAAAGCGATATTGTTCGGACATAGATACAGAGAGACGGAACTGTCGGTGACATGCCTCGCTCAGCTCACCAAAGGGCTACTACTGCAGTGGATGACCGCTACCTACGGATTATGGCTCGGAGGAACCCTGAGGGCAACGCCACCATGTTGAATAATGCTTTTCGTGCAGCCACAGGACGTCGTGTTATGACTCAAACTGTGCGCAGTAGGCTGCATGATGTGTAACTTCACGCCCGACGTCCATGACGTCCATCTTTACAACCACGACACCATACAGCGGGCTACAGATGGGCCCAACAACATGCCGAATGGACCTCTCGGGGTTGGCATTAGTTCTCTTCACCGTGTCGCATATGCCTTCAACCAGACAATGATCGAAGACGTGTTTGGAGGCAACCGGGGCAGGCTGAACGTCTTAGACACACTGTCCAACGAGTGCAGCAAGGTGGAGGTTCCCTGCTGTTTTGGTTTGGCAATATGTGGGGCCGACGTACGCCACTGGTGGACATGGAAGGTGCCGTAAAGGCTGTACGATGGGTGAATGCCATCTTCCTATCGATATTATAACCATATTGGTAGCATATTGTCGAGGCATTCGTCTACATGGGCGACAATTCGCGCCCCCATCCTGCACATCTTGTGTATGACTTCTTTCAGGATAACGACATCGCTCGGATAGAGTAGCCAGCATGTTCTCCAGACATGAATACTATCGAACATGCCTGGGATAGATTGAAAACGGTTGTTTGTGGACAACGTGAGCCACCAACCACTCTGAGCGATCTACGCCGAATCGCCGTTGAGGAGTGGGAAAATCTGAACCAACAGTGCCTTGATGAACTTGTGGATAGTATGCCACGACGAATACAGGCATGCATCAATGCAAAGGACGTGCTACTGCGTATTAGAGATACCAGTGTGTAAAGGAATCTGGACCACCACCTCTGAAGATCTCGCTGTATGGTGGTACAACATGCAATGTGCGCCTTTCATGAGCAATAAAAAGGTCGGAAATGATGTTTATGTTGATCTCTATTCCAATTTTCTCTACAGGTTTCGGAACTCTCGGAACCGAGGTGATGCAAAACTTTTTTGTGTGTATAATTCGTACCCAACATCTTATAATACTTATGTAATTAATATAATTTATGAGCCGCTATAAAAATGTGACTGTCTCTATATTAAATCATTATTATCTTAACTACTATGATTTATGACTCAGGGATTGGAACGTGGTTGTAGAGTAAGGAGTAGAAGAAAGGGTGACGGGAGAATATGGGTTTTGTACCAGGAATGAGACAGGAGAAAGACTAATTAAGTTCCGCAACAAATTTCAGCTAGTAACAGCGAATACTCTATTCAAGAATCACAAGAGGAGGAGATATACTTGAAAAATCGCGGAAGATACGGGAAAATTTCAGTTACATTACATCATGTTCAGGTAGAGTGTCGGAAATCAGAGACTTGATTGTAAGGTATACCCAGAACCAGGTATAGACTCAGATCACAACTTAGTAGTGATGAAGAGTAGAGTGAAGTTTAAGAGACTAGTCAGGAACAATCAATTCGAAAAGAAATGGGATATGGAAGTACTAAGTATTGAAGAAATACGCTTGAAGTTCTCTGTGGCTATAGGTACTGTGATAATGAACAGCTCAAAAGGAAGTTTAGTTGAACAGAAATCGACGTCTCTAAAAAAGGCAGCCGCAGAAGCAGGAAAGGAAAACATATGTACAAAGAAGGTAACTGCGAAGAAACTATTGGTAACAGAAGAAATATTTCAGGTGATTGGCGAAAGAAGGAAGTACAAAAAATGTTCAGGGAAATTCAGTAATACAAGTCACTTAGGAATGAAATAAATAGGAAGTGCTGGGAAGCTAAAGCGAAATGGCAGCACAAGAACCATGAAGAAATCGAAAAATAAATTATCGTCGGAAGAACCGACTGAGCATGTAGAAAAGTTAAAACAGCCTTTAGTGAAATTAAGAGCAATGGCGGTACCATTGAGAATGCAATGGGAATTCCACTCTTACATGCAGAGGAAAGAGCGAATAGATGGAAAGACTACACTGAAGGCCTCTGTGAGTGGAATGACTTGTCTGATGACGTGACAGAAGAAGAAACAGGAGTCGATAGGGAAGACATAGAGGACCTAGTACTAAAATTAGAATTTGAAAGTGCTCACGAAGACTTAAGATCAGACAAGGCAGAAGAGATAGATAACCTTCCATCAGAATTTCCAAAATCGTTGAGGGAAGTGGCAAAAAAAAAGAGAGCTCATTTTGATGTGTAGTATGTGTGAGACTGGCGATATACCATCTGGCTTTAGGAAAAGCATCATACACACATTTCCACAGATTGCAAGAGCCATCAAGTGTGAGAATTATCGCACAGTCGCGTTAACAGCCATGCATCCAAGTTACTGACAAGAATTATATACAGAAGAATGGAAAGGAAAACTGAAGATGTGTTGCATCACGATCAGTTTGAAACTTAAAGGCACCGGGCAGGCAGTTCTCACTTTGTGTTAATAATGGGCAAAAGACTGAAGAAAATTTAAGACACATTCATAACATATGTCGACCAAGAAAAAGCATTCGACAATGTCAAATGGTGCAAGGTGTCTAAAATTTTGGAATATATAGGCGTATGTTACAGGGAAATACGGCTAATGTACAATATCTATAAGGACCAAAAGGGAACAATTAAGACTCAAAGACCAAACTCGACGTGCTCAGATTAAAAAGGGTATAAGACAAGAATGTAGTTTTTCACCCTTATTGTTCAGTCTATAGATCTAAAAAGCAACAACGGAAGCAACAGAAATGTTCAAGAATGGATTAAAATTCAAGGTAAAAGGATACGATTATAACATTCGCTGATGACATTGCTATCCCGAGTGAAAGTGAAGAAGAACTGCAGGATATGTTGAATGGAGTGAACAATCTAATGAGTACATAATATGGATTGAGAGTAAATCGAAGAAAGACGGAAGTAATGAGACGTAACAGAAATGAGAACAGTAAGAAAGTTAACATCAGAATTGGTAATCACGAAGTGAATAAAGTTAACGAATTTTGCTACGTGGGTGACAAGTTACTCATACGGACGTAGGAAGGAGGACATGAAAAGCGGATTAGCAATGGCTAAAAGGGCATTCCGGGCCAAGAGAAATCTACTGGTGTCAAACGTAGGTCCCAAACTAAGGAATACATTTATGAGAATGTAAGTTTGGTGCACAGTATTGTATGATAGTGACACATGGACTGTGGGAAAATCGAAACAGTAGAGAATCGAAGAATTTGAGATGTGGTGCTACAGAAGAATGTTGAAAATTAGGCAGACTGTTAAGATAAGGCATGAGTAGGTACTGCGCAAAAGCCACGAGGAAGGAAATATATGGAAAACACTGACAAGTAGAAGTGACAGCATAATAGGTCACCTGTTAAAACACAAGGGAATAACTTCGATGGTATTGGAGGGCGTTGTTGAGGGTAAAAACTGTAGAGGAAGAGTTTGGAATACATCTGGCAAATAACTGAAGATGTAGGTTGCAGCTGCTAGCCTAAAGATGAAAAGGTCGGCACAGGAGAGGAATACGTGGCGGATCGCATCAAACCTCTCGAAAGTCTGACGACTCAAAAAAACTGCCTTGACAGTTTTAGAGCCCCCTAAAGAAAGTCCACGCTCGCAAAGGGCCCTACTAAGTCCTCCAGTTCGACACTACCCTCGGTGTCACCGACCAACATGTGATGGGAACGTGAGAAATGTACCTGCAGAAATTTCAACCCTAAATCAGCCTGGCAGGTGCTGTAGACAAACCCCACCCAAGGGGTTTCAAAGGGATCATCTAACAATCAGGTACTAAAGCAGCCGCCACGCTGATTTGGTGTCGAAATTTCCGTAGGTACACTTCTGACGTGTTCATCACACGTGGGTCGGTGGCACCGAACTGTGGGTCTTCGAGGGATCCTTTGCCGTTTTATTCACGCACATGTTAATGTTCTACTCCCGCGTGAACCACGCCACAGGAGGATGGGAAACAGGAAAGTTTAAAAAGCTTAAGTACCCTTTGCTGCTCCAGATCACGTTCAAATTTCGTTGAGCGGTTTTGGACCGTGCCTAGTGCCTCAATGTGCACACCAGAGCAAAATCTGCGGTCGTGTTGGGCTCCAAAGGAGTTTGAACACGTTCAGTGGGGATGCACGCCAAGAAAGTCCTTGCAGAAGAGTCAAAAAGTCCAAGGATGCCAGCAGTGTCAAAGATTGTCATCTCACTGCTAACTGTCGTTTTCGACTGTGAAGTGTGTGGGAAGCAACGCCCGAGAAAAAAAAAATGGGTTTCACGCCCTTTATTCCACCGCCGGAGATTCTTTCTTGATTCTAACGACGATGTGTCTGCTAGGTTTTCCTCAGCCACTCGTAACAAAACTGCTTGATTTCAACGATGGGCATTGTGGTTCAGACCTCCATCACAGAGGCGTCAAAAGAAGGGGTGAATTGTAAGAGGGGATGTGATGATCTTCTCATATTGTATCACATCCAGTGTTTGACAATATTGTGGTGAAATTTGATGCCAATGTGACACAGTTAACTCACCTTGCAGCTCACATGAACTGAGCTGTGACGTTTTTTCACATGTGTCGACTCGTTGCTGTTTGAAGCTTCGCCAAGCCCCTATGGTCACGTCGCAGGGAGCCACGCTTTTGTTCCTGAACAGAGGAATGTTGTAGGCACAATCGAGACAAATTTGAAACTTATGCGTCGCCATGGAAGGCAATAATGAGGTTTCGAAAAAGTTATCTATTAATTCTGTTGCACAGTGTTTTTTACAGTTCCAGATACATATGACTCATATAGGTAAGAAACAAGGGTTACTAAACTTTCAACGACCTAATTTCAACTACTTTTGAAGATCATCTAATTAGCATCTTTCCCCATCCAAAAGATGTAGATCAACATGAGAAGGAGACTTTTTTAGGATTTTTGGTAGGGTTGTAAATTAGAAAAAAATGATCTTGTAAACCTTTATTCTATTTTGTATTTGTATTTACACACAGGAAATGATTCTTTCTTTATTTTGTTTTGTATAGCTTTAAAAACGTCAGCTTAGCTTTAACTTATAATTTAAAACCGCATTCGAATCATCTATTTCTTTCTCCAGCTAGTAATTTGACAAATACGGAGGAGGTATATTTTAAATTTGCTATATACAGGGCGAGTCACTAACTATTGCCACCAAGAATAGCTCAGAAAGTCTGATAGGAGCTGAAAAGTTTGTGGGACAAAAGTTGCATGGGACAACGGAAAACATAATATGACGTTGGTTTTTTGGTGCTAGGTGGGGTCGCGCCAAAGATATGAAAGTCACCTTTGGTTTTCTTTTAAATGGGATGCTATAGTTCGGTACTTACTTTTTGATACTGGATATCGAGACGAATCCAATGATATGTAACAGTAAGGTCTTTGAGGGTCAACGAAGGTTACAAAGATGGCATGAACGTCTATTTACAGGTATTCGAAGTGATGACCATGGTATCAACGTAGTACTGCAATATTCTTATCATGGATTGAGTGGTATTCCGTATCACATCGGCACTTATCGAAGCACATGCTCTGACAGTTCTCTCTCACTTATCTTCAGGTGTAGTTGGAATGTCTTTATAAACAATGTCTTTTACGAATCCCCACAAGAAAAAAATCCAGAGACGTCAAGTCTGGCGAACGAGCCAGCCACGAAACATCTCCTCCGCATCCAATCCAATGATTTGGGAATTGTCTCTGCAACTCATTTCTAGCCATCAGTGAAAGACATTCCGGACGCCAATAGTGTTGATACCACATTCTGTTGCTTGTTCCTAAAGATATTTCTTCCATTAATAGAGCTAATGTTTCTTCCACGAATGTGGTGTACTTCCTACTATTAAGATTTCCTTCGATGAAATAGGGGCCTATAATTCTATCCTCCAGAATCCCACACATTTCATTCACCGACCATGGCTTTTGTTGGGCAACTTGCAGCAGCCAACATGGATTTTCAGTTTCCCAATAATGCATGTTATGCAAATTAACATTTCCATGGTTCGTGAATGTACCCTCGTCAGTAAATAAAATCAAATTAATAAATGTGTCATCCCTCTGAATGTGATGTTGAGCCCATCGGCTGAATTCAGTGTGATGCAGACAATCTGTACCAGTTAATTCTTGGTGGAGACTGATATGGTACGGATGACATTTATGGCGATGCAGAACACGAATAACACTACTCTGGCTCATAGCAGATTCCCTTGCTATTTGACCTGAACTAACACAAGGATCTCGAACCACAGTGGCAAGAGTACCATTTTCCGTTTCCTCATTAGTAAGTGTCCTTTGCCGGATATGTTTCCGATGCGTTTAAGATCCAGTTGTTCTCAATTTATCATACACATATTTAAATATACAACGTGTGGAATGAGTACGTTGTCACAGCATGTGCTTCGATAAGTGCCGATTTGATACGGAATACCACTCAGTCCATGATGAGAAGATTGCAGCACTGCACTGATACCAGTGGTCATCACTTCCAACACCTTCTGTAAATGGACGTTCATGTCACCTTTTTGGCCTTCGTTGACCTTCAAAAACCTTACTGTTATACATCGTTGAATTCGTCTCGATAGCTGCCCATTTAAAAAACCAAAGTTGACCTTCATATCTTTGACGCGACCCCAATTAGTAACAAAAAACCATATTATGTTGTGCCAAGCATCATTTGTCCCACAAACTTTTCAGTTACTGTCATACTTTCGGAGTTATTCTAGGTGGCAATAGCTAGTGACTCACATTGTATATTTAGCTCTTTGGCTGTGAGTTACATCTTTCATGGCTTTCACAATTAGTTTCGTTCCTCCTTGAATTCTCCTAGTCGATAGCTATCGGGAATTTTTATTTTACTTCTTACCTCCTGCATCAGACTATTGTTAAAACAGTCTACATCTTCATTGGTTACGTTATCAACTCTCATGCTCCATATTATTACGCAGTTCCCATTTAAACTTCAAGTTTACAATTTTTTCAAGTGTCTTACCATTAAGTGTTATTATTTCTTCAGTTTTAAACACAAATGGCTATTCTGTGACTAAGTGCACAACATACAACACACCACATTTAGGTAAATGTAACAATCCTTTTTAAGCAGATCCAAATGGGAATGAAGCTTTATAAAAAGATTTTTCATGCTTTCTTTAACATAATAAATGTGCTCAAATCCATCATTTTCAACCAATACTCCAACATATAGCTGGTTACCATTGCTCTCCACAGAAAATTTTGATGATTCATATTCCCGAGTTGCATCCAGATTTTTCCACACACTGTATTTAATTTGTAAGCCACGCTTGCACAGCTACGACAGCTTCTTCTATTTTCAAATGCTGTTTTTATTCTTCCAGTATGGAAATTGTTTCCGCCATGCACCCTAGTTTTCGTTTTTTTGGATTCATTTCTTCCATTCCCAGTTTTTCTTTGCGTACACATAATGCATTAATTGCACATAAGGGGTAATTTTTCTAATATGGAAAGGCTTAAGATCAATCTTAATTCGGATAATAACCATATCAGATGGTGTTGTGGAGATCAATGTTCTGCATTAAGAAAAATATAAACATATGCACAATTCTTATATCTTCTGTATTGGAATCTGTATTAACAACCTCCCTATACTTTACACACAAATACAACTATAGGAGGACAGAACTTAGTTCCCGATTTTCCTCTGTCCTGATTGTCTGTAAGATTTACTTGTACACCACTTAGTGTTTGTAATTCGTATTGACCCAGTAGATAAACTGTAGAATAATATTAAACTCAACACAGAAGCTTTCTTCTAAATTATTCATTGGTTGACACCTCACAGTAATGATTATCACAGAGTTCAATGGAGCACATCGTAAATACTGGTCGTTGGTGTTTTATACACTTACACAGTATTGCCTATTGTCAAATACACGATCCATTCTGTATTCTTATATTGTAGACTCAAGTGTGGCAATACCACGTTTGTTTTAGACAAGGAAGATGTAAAAGTTTCTCTTAGTTACATGTTTGGACAGCTGGTAAAATCGATAAGGTGAATACCGATAACATTGTTCACTCCTTTATTACATATCTTTACTGTACAATTGAAGCTTGTCTACATTAAATAGTCTATTCTAGCTGTCTTATCGTTATTTACAACTACACAGCTATACGCTTGGGAGTCTCGTTGGATGCTGAAGTCTTGGTTTGATGTTAGGTGGGAACACATCTCCATTTTATAAAAACTCTCAGCAATATTTTGTGTTACATCCAGATCCAAACAGTAATAATATATATTCGAAGTTACTGCCCTATCCCAGGCAGCTGTTAGTTTAGTGCACCTACTTTAGTTTCAGCCAGTTCCACTTTATATGGTATAGCCACAGGATTTTTATTTTTCTCGTAACTGTTTCCAGTGCTTCCGTTCGTGTTTTTTCAGTGTGCCTCTAGCTATCACAGTATCATTCGCTTGCAGTAGAAATGTTAGCTTCACTTTGACACTATGTCTTGTACAGATAGCTGTAAATGCACCACTAATTTATTTCTCTAAAGTTACAGACCATTCCTTTTCTAATTGTCTTCACAGTCCATTTGATTGCAGATTTGAACCACCATAATGTTGTCACAAAACAGTTCTGAGTAGAACATCATTTTTGGTGTAGTTTATATTACCAATGTCAGTAGCAAAATTTTCCCAGTTCTACAATAATAAGCCAAATCAAATTGTTCATCAGATGGCCTCCTCTTCTTCCATGTTGACACTTTCCACTACCTTAAAAGACTGAGCAGCTATGGTTATCAGGCCTACTTATATACTCTAACGACCCAAGTTGGCACCTTCGAAATATACCCATACATGCAATCCAGTCTGTTCAATATATAAATTTAGAAAGATGTGTGTGTGTGTGTGTGTGTGTGTGTGTGACAGTGTGTTGGTCTGGGGTAGGATCCAGAGGTGGATCCACCCACATACAGACTAAATATCCTTATAATTTAGGATTCAACTCGAATGTTACATATTGAACAGATTGGTTTGTGTGTATGAGATTATTTATAAGGCGCCATGTTGGATCTTTATAGTATGTAAGGAAGCTTGACAGCTGCAGTTGATCAGTGTTGTGTAGCAATGGAAGGTGCCAACATGTTGAACATCTCTCAGCTATTACAGAAGACGAGAAGGTCAATCGATGAAAGGTTTCTTTTATAAGGGGGTACTTTGTGTTGTTGGCCCGGGTGATGATTATACGAATATTTTGTCAGGATTTGTAAGCAGTGGGTCCTTGAGGTACGGCAATACACGAACACGAGAAGTAAGTTTAAACAGTTTTATTAACACAGGCGGATTATAAAACACACACGCTACGCGTACCCATCATCACTGTGCCTGACATCCTAACACCAGCTAATTACGGTCGTATCGAAAGGCTCCATGGTGAGCTAAGGAAAGAGACACATTCCCGCCCGAGGCCGCACTACTTAATACTGCCCGCTGCGGACGGCGCCCAGTCGCGTACTCCCCGGCGCAGTGCGGCCAGACAGGCGTCTACTAACCAAGCAAATTGTCATCATTCCAGAAAGGTTGGCTGGCGAGCGCGTCTTAACGTACCGCACAGCTGCGTGCAACCAGTAGATCCGTACATCACTCTCCCCAGAGAAAAAGAACAACCATAGGTGGCTGAAAACGACCTCCTGGGCGTTATGAATCTATTTCGCCATCTGTGGCATCAGAAGGCACTGCAAAACGTATTTCATTTGCAGACATAGTAACGTTCAGTACAGAGAAGCGTGCCTTCAAGATGACAATTTCATACAAGACAAATTCTT
This sequence comes from Schistocerca gregaria, assembly GCF_023897955.1. NCBI lineage: Eukaryota > Metazoa > Arthropoda > Insecta > Orthoptera > Acrididae > Schistocerca > Schistocerca gregaria. Next base: position 769,417,473 of record NC_064920.1, read on the forward strand.
TTGACAAAAGACAAATTAATGAAAACAATAAAAACACAATACTGACAATCAAGTATGCGTTAATATTACTGGCGGAACTGAAGGACTTAATTCTATTTGCTACTTCAATGAAATTTAACTCATTATTTGAAGGGATTACATTTTCATGGATGTCCTTAATTAAATTATTATCTTCAGAAAAGCTTCATAAGGAATGCTTTCCATATGTTATTATGTATGAATCATTCTAACAAAGAGATAACATTGTCATTAATGGCAAATGTCCAGTTGCATGAAATGTAGTTGGCAACACACTAGCCATATCAAATAGTTCACATGATAAATCACAGTATGTGGCATTCAAGATTAATCCACTATTTTTTAAGTTTTAGTGTAAAGGGTAGCTCAGATGTATCATAGTTTTTACATGTAAATGTGACATCAAGAGTGGAGTTAAATGAGAAAATTATACCTTTAGAACATCGTTTAAGAAATGGATGGTAAATATATGTTAAAATTCTAGGGCAATCATCTCTTGGGGGATGATTATTAAGGGCATCAATTCTTGCATTTGATAAACTATAAGTAAACCTTAACTTTGTGTGGAAAAAGCTTTAAAGAATGGCAAATCTCTTGTTCATCATTAGCAAATGTAGATTCTACCTGCATTTTGCCTGTGATCCAGTTATTATACCAAAATGTACCCATTTCCAAAATTGTATCATTACCCTTAACAGAACGAGTTAGATCAATTTGCTTCTTCACAGAACTGAACTGTTGCTGCATTTCACTCAGATTGTACTTGAGGACAAGTTTTGTATTACTTGTTGAAACTACCATGTCTGATTGTGGTTCAAACAAAATACTTGTACTCTGTAGTACTATTACTACAGCATTAGTAGAATACGCTATCATGGCATGCATTAGAATAAAAATGAACATGGTTAATTAGTTCTAAATACTACAGTTAACAATTAATATAAAATAAATGAGTTTCTTGTAGTAACCTGTGGAGTAAAAGGTTTAGTTTCTCGTGTGCACTCGTGCAATAGCTTCAATACTAAATTTTCACAACACGTTCACATAAGAACATGGCTGAAATAAACACACGCATTGCACTCTCACACACTACACACGTTTACACAGATTGTAGGGGTGTCTGGAACAGGATCGCTCGGATCGTGATGCTGCCTCGGCCTCAAAGTCTGGACTGTGACCTCGCGATTCTCGCTTCCTGGGTTTGAGAAGGGTCGGTCCTCGTCGTCTTGCAATGCTACAGGAAATCTACCCAGAAATGGCTTTACACGACTAACATGAACGTCAATCAAATGAAAGGGCAGTTGGGGCTTAAGAGTTACTGGCGACAACACCTCCAAGATTGGATATGGTGCTTTCCAAAACTTCTTACACATTTTGACTTTCTTTAACATCACGTTGCTCAGATACACAAGATCTCCAACTCGATACTGTGGCAGTGCTGCTTGGCGGTCGTGTTGTCTCGCTTTCTGAAAAAAGAATTGATGATTCAATTGTTTCACTCCCTTCCATGCTTTCTTTAGTTAGATCCCTTATGCGTTGATTGCTGATTTCGGCAGTCGATCGCGCAAAGTCGAAGGGTGAATTCATCTTCTTCCATAGACAATCTCGTACAGACTTAGGCCAATTGAGCTGTGCATTTTGTCATTGTAACAACTTACCAAGTATGATAAACAGACATCCCAATTGTCATATTTGCTGCTCACATAATGGCTAACCATTTTAATAATTGTTCTGGTGACTCGCTCGACTCTTCCATTTCCTTCATGGTGAGCTAGTGTAGTCCATAACTGAGTTATTTGCATGAACTTAGAAGTCTGTTTAAGTAATTCACTCACAAAATTCGTTCCTTGCTCACTAATTATACTTAATCGTGATACAAATTTAAGAATCCTTTCTTTTACAAAATTTTTAGCTATAGTCTCAGTGCTCTAATGAGGTACTGGTATCATGAGAAGCTATCTAGAGAAATGATCTAACATTGTCAATATGTATTTGTTTCCCTCTTTAGTCTTTGGCTATCTAGAGAAATGATCTAACATTGTCAATATGTATTTGTTTCCCTCTTTAGTCTTTGGCAACGGTCCTACGACATCTAAGCCTACTCATTCAAATGGTTCACTTGTTTCTGACAGTTCTGGCAATGGTGCTCTACTTTTTCCTACATTATTCCGTCTGCCACAGGAATCACATTGCGAAACAAACTCAAAAATGTCAGATTTGCAGCTCGGCCACCAAAACATTTGAGCTATTTTAATGTTTGTTGCTTTTTTATTGCAATGTCTTAATAATAAAGGATCGTGTTTGCTCTCTCACGATTTGATATTTTATGCTTTCTGGAATAACTAGGCACTTTCCTTTACCAGTGATTTTGTACAATAATCCATCCATTTCGACAAAATGTTGATCATTTTTCCATAATTTGCATTGTGGATCTCCTTCCGGAGATGCCTTTAACTTTTCTTCTTTACTCATTGTAACACAAACATTGACTTTTCGACTCATTGCATCAGCATTCACATGTTGTTTACCAGGTCGGTGAATAACCTTAAACTGGTACTCACGCAGTCTTAATACCCATCTTGTTAATCTGGAATTTGGATCCTTTAAGCTCAATAACCATTTAAGTGTGGCATGATCTGTAATAACTGTAATTTCTCTTCCTGTTAAGAAACGTCTGTTATCTGTTATACCAAAAACCGAATCACAAAGCTCCTTCTCAGTAGTAGAATAAATACATTCTGCTTTGTTTAATTGTCTGGAAGCAAATGTGATTGGATGTTCATGACTATCAACTTCTTGAGACAAGATTGCATCTATGGCAACATTGGATGCATCTGTTGAAAGAATAAAAGTTTACTGAAATCTGGATAGGCTAACACTGAGGCTGCGATTAGAGCAGTTTTAAGTTCTTCCATTGCCTTTTTGCATTCTGTTGATCAATTAAATGTGGTTCCTTTCTTCAGTAGCTGTGTCATTGGATGTGCTATATTCACATAACAAGCTATAAATCGTCTGTAGAAATTTGGCAATCCCAAAACTGATTGCAGTTCTTTCAAATTCTGTGGTTCAGGAAAATTCTTTACATCTTCAGTTAATTTTGGACCAGGTCGAACACCTTCACTGGTTGTAACATGACCAAGATTGTTAACTTTACTTTGTGTAAAATGACATTTATCTATTGATAAGGACAGGTTTGCACTTCTTATATGCTCAAAAACAGCTTGTAGTCTCTTAGAATGTTGCTTCATGTTTTCACCAAAAATTATTTCATCAACAAGGTCAACAAGTGCTTGTGTTGGGGTAAGCCCTCGTAAAACTGAATCCAAGAGGCCTTTAAATGTAGCTGGAGCATTACAAAGTCCAAACGGCATACAAAGATACTTGTATACTCCTGTTGCTGATACAAATGAAGTTTTTGCTTGATCATCTGGATACACTGTTAACTGGTGATAACCACTTGTTAAATCACATACTGAAAAAATTCGACACCTGCCCAAATAATCCAAGTTTCCACAAAATTTGGTAAGGGGTAAATGTCGGGTGTGGTCACAGCATTCAAAGGTCGGTAACCAACACAAAAACGGAAATGTGGTTCTCCATAAATTGATTTCTTCTTTACAATTACAACAGACGAACACCACAGTGGGTCTAAAGGATCTCTTGGTTTTATGATTCTGGCTTCTAATTGTTCTGTAACAATGTCTTCTACCAACTCTCTTTGACTGAATGGAATTCGGTAAGGTTTCTGTGTGACTGGGGCTTCTTTTCCTGTATGAATACGATTCTTAACTAAATGAGTGACAGGTAAATTTGCACGTTCTCGGAATAAATCTGCATACTCCAGCAAAACAAGCGCTAAAATCTTCTGTTCATTAACTGTCAAATGTTGTATCTTCTTCCAAATATTGCGCTTCAATTCATTATTGCAATTTTGGGGTACTGTTACAAAAATCTGTGATTATACCTGCAGCGTTTGTTACCTCATCTGGAATCTGTATTACGTCACTTTCACTTATGTTCGACATTTCAGCAACTTTTGTTCCTCGTGCCAAAACAACATCGTCATTGCTCATATCTGTTATTGTAACCGGGACTTTTGTGACATTCTGTGTCACCATTGTAGCGACACCTACACCTCTAGCAACATAACTATGCATTGTAGCCAGTAACTCACTTTTCTCGGAAAGCTCAATAAATAACAAAGTTCCTTCCTTGCATTGGGGTGACTTAACTTCAAAGTAGATTGGCTGATCAATTTGAACATCGACTCGGACAGTTTGAACTGAAGCAACGTTTGGGCGGTCCATTCCCACGATGTCAGTATTGGTGCTCTTTTGAGTACGATCTGAAGAACGATTTCCTAGGTTGTAGTTATCACAGCCTAGTCTTATCTTTCTTCCTTCGACAAATATCTCTGCCACATTAGCGGACAAGAAATCAAACCCAAGTACACCGTCATAACACGTTTCGTTATTTGAAACTACTTGCACCCTTGCTGTGTATTTATCTTAATTTTCACCTTCATCTTGGCCTTGGCCAAAAATTAATTCTATGTCAACTTCTCCATAGTTACGTAGCTTTCCTCCATTTAAGCCTCGCTCTTTTAATAGCAGTGGTTTCAATTTATACGTCTATCTATGAAACACCACATTAATGTGATCTGTGCTCCTGTGTCAATAAGTAGTTTGATGTTTCTCCCACGATATGGGCCTACAGCACCTATCATGAAGTCATTTTCGGTGTGATTTTCGCTGGAACTAACAGGAACCACTGTCTCTGGCACGGGGCTGGTGGAGTGGTGGCCCATACGTTAATCTGGCAGATTGTCTGTTGTTCACATTACCTTTCTTCTTGTTGCGACAATCTCTCGACACATGACCCTGCATCCTGCAATGATAGCAGATTCGATTCTCTTTACAATCCTTACTCTTGTGACACAGCTTATTGCATCTGTAGCATCGTACTTTTGTGTTGAAAACTCTGCGTTCTTGTTTCTGCATCTCATTCGGTCGTCTTAGTGCTTCAACGAAACCAACAGCTAGTTCTACTGCTTCCTGAAACGTTTTAAATCTCGCCAATCTAACAGCTTTGCTTACTTCCTCTCCGTTCAACCCAAGAATTAATGTGTTCAAGGCTCTCTGGTCGGCTTCGAACAACTGAATGCGATTTTCATTTTCATCTTCTACTAACTCGTACGTTTGAGCGTTGATGTTTCGAATTCTGTCGGCAAACTGCTCGATAGATTCGTCTCGTCGCATTCGCAAACTGTGAAGGTGCTCTCTGTAAAATCTGATAGCGTTTTTACGTTTAAATCGTCGTTCTAAATTCATTGTAATCTTCTGTTTTCACGCAAGTAGGCTCCGCACTAATGAAATCTTGTGCTGCTCCCTAAGTTCTTAATTTGGCAACCACTAGCTTATCGCAATCTGTACATGATCCTAACATGGCGGCACCTTCCAGTTTACGAAAAAACTCATCTTCGAGTCTCGCTAAACATTGGTACTAATGGCAATAATGAAAAATTCTTTATCGTACTTGTACTTGTACTGCACGAACTATCATTTGTCAAGTCTCTAGGAATGTTACACTCGCTTCTTTCTGCTTTTAACTGCCAAATCTCTTCTTGCAGTTCATTAATAACAGTTTGTAGATCGACAACGTACTCTGACTGGATTAATGCCAAGGAGTCACTCAAATGTAAAACAAAAATCCATCACTGCCTTTCGTATTCTAGCCAAACTGGAGTAGACCAACCTGAATTCCAACGTTGGATGTCCCTGCCTAGTCGGAAGATGTTCACGCTGCTGCTGCTCGAAGTTCACGTTGTACTGCGCTTCTTCAAGACTGTAGGTTTTCCATAATCATCCTACCCCAGACACAACTTCATCCGCAGCTCATGGTCGTGCGGTAGCGTTCTCGCTTCCTGCGCCCGGGATCGATTCCCGGCGGGGTCAGGGATTTTCTCTGCCTTGTGATGACTGGATGTTGTGTAATGTCCTTAGGTTAGATAGGTTTAACTAGTTCTAAGTTCTAGGGAACTGATGACCATAGATGTTAAGTCCCATAGTGCTCAGAGCCATTTTTGAACACCACTTCTATAAGGGGTAGTTTGTGTTGTTGCCCCAGATGATGACTATACGAATATTTTGTCAGGATTTCTAAGCGGTGGGTCCTTGAGGTACGGCAATACACCAACACGAGAAGTAAGTTTAAACAGTTTTATTGACAAGAGCGGATTACAAAACACGCACCCATCATTACTGTGTCTGACATCCTAACACCGAATGAGATTTTCACTCTGCAGCGGAGTGTGCGTCGATATGAAACTTCCTGGCAGATTAAAACTGTGTGCCAGACCGAGACTCGAAATCGGGACCTTTGCCTTTCGTGGGCAAGTGCTCTATCGACTGAGCTACCCAAGCACGACTCACGCGCCGTCCTCACAGCTTTACTTCTGCCAGTACCTAGTCTCCTGCCTTCCAAACTTTACAGAAGCTCTCCAGGATGTGTGTGATATCCTTAGGTTAGTTAGGTTTAATTAGTTCTAAGTTCTAGGTGACTGATGACCTCAGACGTTACGTCCCATAGTGCTCAGAGCCATTTGAACCGTTTTTGAACCTTTCCTCTCTTTCAGCCCCTCCACCTACAATTTATATGTACAATGTTCATTTACACTAGAATTAAGGCCAAGTGACATCATTTTTTATATATAGGGAACAATGGACCCACTGTACTGAAACATACACAGCTCTGCTACTGGTGTGGGCACCTGCAGAAATTTGTGTTAGAGGGGACTAGTTTCTGAAATTGTCATTTATTATGAAATTGATTAGGTGAGTTTGATGAAATTTCGTAACATGTCATGCTCCAAAACGAAATTTGACAAGAAGTACACAAAGCTTATGTGTCTCAAATGACTGATAGTTATCCACTTAGTATTTTAAGGGAGATTACTTCTAAGCATATCTATACATATTACTAAATCAAATTCCCATACCACGTTTTCTGTTAGTATGTAAAGGCTAATCGCAGGGACTACTGTAGGGATTTCGATAGAGTTTTCACTAATAGGTAAGCTGATTCACAGGAAAGGTTTGTGTGTGTAATCTACTATCTGTACACTGGATAAGTCATCTTTCAATAGACATTCAGTGCTGCCTATACAAAGCTGGGATGGGGCTCTACTTTCAAGAATGTGAACAGAGTACATGGTTTACATTATTAATGTCAATATGAATGTCATCTTTGTTATTTAGCAATCGGAAATTACACCGTCCTATGGTTAAATCCTGGGTATTCAATGTACTAGATAATATGCTCATTTTGTTTTTAACAATCCAGTAATGTTAGGATGGAACTGAAAATTAAAAATATTAAATAGGAACCAAAAGCCAGAATAAATCAGAAATTTTGTACTGACATTCACAAAAATAACCAACAAAAACGTCTCATTAGCACTCCTTGTATTTGAAAGACAGCAAACAAACTATAAAAAAGTCTGATCCAGCGGTTACAGCATTTACAGTTTGTTTAACTATAAAAAATCACGACAAGTTAATGGATTTATCGCATCATTTTCAGCCTCTCTAGCTTTTTAATGTTGCTAGCATAACTAAAATTGAACAAAATATATTTTAAAACCTAAAAGTGTTGCACAAAGCCCGTATACACGTAGATAAAAGTGAGAAATCTCTGAAAACCACCATCAGATGGGTTGATAGAATTGGCTTTTAACAGACTAGGACTGAATCAAGTTAGTCACATTATTGTAATTAAGTCAACTGGACTATGAATTCATAGCAGTACAGCTATATATCATGCTGCATGCTATGTAGTTGAGGTAACAACTCTGAGAGACGGCGCCTATCCAATCTTGAAATTCCTTTTTTTGTCTCTCCTATCGTAGAAAATGGTATTTTCTTTTTTGGACTGACACATTTGGGGATATATATCAAGTATAAATATACACAGCAACAGTACAGTATGGCTGTGTTCTTCATGGTCTATAACAATAGAACTGTTGTGTAAAACAGAATGTAGAAACAGTGAGTCCACAAGAAAATAGAAAACTACTGTTTTGATTCTGTTGGGTAGAGAGTAGAGATGGAATACCAAGGGAATATGAAGAGGAATGCACTCATATTTTTATAAGGTGATGGCATTCGATCTAACTGTTCATCTCTCCTTGTTGTCCTCTTATTTAGAACCAAGTCTAAAATATCCCTTACTGTTTCATGGTGTTGTCTGTCTAGCATTAATTCTTCTTTTTAAGTTTTCATTTTCTCTATTTTAGCCAACAGTTTTTTTGATTTTATTCTCTACTAATAATAGAAATATATTAACCAACTCTTGGAACACAGCTCAAGCATCCACTGCTAGTTGGTGCTGCAATAGTGTGGCATCATGAAGGTGGCACTGGTGGGAAACTGAAAAATCAAAGATGGAGGATTGTGGGAAGTTTGAAAATTATAGACTTTGGCTAACATGAAATTGAAATATTAAAGACAGTTTGTGGTAGGAAAATTAAAAATTAAAGATTGCAGATGGGGACAAATTTAAAAATTTAACACGCCAAATGGTGGAAAATTTTAAAAAATTTAATATGTTGGTAGATGGGAAATCTGTAATATTAAAGATAGTACTGGGCAGTGAATTTAGAAAACTGGACAATGGTGCTAGTGGGAAGTATTTTTCATGTAAGCATAATAGAAGATGGTGGGAAATATTTTACATCCAACAACGTTTACATTATATTGAATTATGTTACAGTTTTTGCACAAGCTTCTTCATTTGAATTTGGCGCCGTGTTAAAAAATAAACACATATTGCGAATACTGGAGTATTTCCAAAAATATTGTGTAATCTTCTTTAACCAAATTGCATAAATTAATGGTATTCTTCTCTCTGTTTTTCTTGCTCTCTCTCTCTCTCTCTCTCTCTCTCTCTCTCTCTCTCTCTCTCTCTCTCTCTCTCTCTCTCTCTCTCTCTCTCTCTTTCGCTTTCTGTTTTCACACTCCGCTAATGTTGATATTACATGCTCTCATATCTCATCATCAGTATATTCTGTGTATCTGTGTTTATCTCAATTACTGTGCTGCCTAAACTTCAGTAAATTTTATCTCCATCTTTGTAATATAGTACAGAAATGGGATGGGCAAAATCAACCCAAAAAATTCTCTAGGTATAAAATTTACTTTAAAAAGGACTACAGTAATAAGAGAATTAGATGCACTCTTGGCTGACTGCACATTTTCATACAACCTTCAGCATTACCTATTAGAATGTTACAATGAAGAATATTCAGAAATCTATGTTTCTACATTAAACGTTTTACAGTTTTCACACACAGGCGATAAAATCTCTAAAAAAAAGTCTACATTCCCAAGAAAGTTAGATGTATAATTCGTTAACTGTACACATTTACATATACTCTATGTTAAGGAATATTCAGAATTCAAATTTTTACATTCACTGTTTTTACACATTTTCACAGTACAAAAATACTAGAGATACAAAAAGGATTTCATTCAAAAGAAAGTTAGAGGGACACTTTGTTGATTGTGTACACTTACATACACCATTCAGCGTAGCCCCCTACACACACACTAACTACAATATAAGAAAGGTGGTAGTTATCTTAAGCTGCAGCTTAGATTTACATAATAAGATCAGTCATCATCATCAACAACATTGCGTTGATGGTAATGACAATAAAATAATAGAGTAATTAGGAAGCATGAAATGTGTATCATCTTTTGCCAAAAGTGCTAATTTTGTTTTGCTTTAAGGTCAAAACTGAGTGCAGCTGAGAACGAACTGTATACAAGTATTGATCAGCTGATTTTTCAGTATCGTTCAATACACATTCTCTGTAATTATAAATGCTGAGTTCTTTTGCTGATGAGTGTTTGATGGACTCTACTTATTGCACAGTATCTCTTAGTTTTAAGAGCATACATTTTTCTTCTCAGTCCCATGAATTCGGTAATAATTTCTTCTGGAAATTCATCTCTCATTAAACCCTCTTCCTTCTTATTAACATGTGGAATGTTATAAATGTTATCATCTGAGTAAGCCAAAGTTGCAAACCACCTAACCACATTGCTCTTAAAAATAGCACGAATATTTGCAGTGGTTAGATGAAATGTTAGGCTTTCGGCGTCCATGTAACACATTTTAACATTTCTTGGCTCACGTTATTCAGCATATAGTTACAAGGAAAATCTACAAGCACTGGCTTGGAAATATCTAAAATTGCTATTCATACAGCTATAGGTTTATTAAAAGCAATGTCAAGTGTAATTAACTCAATTGCAACTAAATTTTATTTATATATGACACTGTACTTGGAATTCCATCTTGCAATCAGAGCATGGCTGTATGCTGCATTTCTACCTTCCAAGTTCGTCAGTACACATCCATCATTTTCCATACATTTTGCATAGTTTTGCCAAAAACACTGCCATTATTGAATTTCAATAATTTTTTCGAAATCATTTTTTACTTTCATGCGTTTCTCATCATTAGTAACGTTATACACTTTCTTCAAGGCAGATGGATGGCATAATGACAATATCCAGTTAATTTTGCTTAGAATAAGATTATTCTTCAGTGTGGGCTTTACATTTCTTTCTTGTTGATAGCGTGGAAATGAGCTGCTATGGATCTCCCAGCTAGTTGATGCCAGGTGCTAATACAATTATCTCCAGACATAGTGGTTGATGAGAGTGAAGTTCATATAAATTTTCTGAATACTAAAGATCCACCTCTAAAATTAAACCTACCTCTGAGTCATCAAAAACACTTGACTGACATCCATCTAAAATCAAAGAGTGTTAGCTACTGCAACATGGTCCAGCTATACAGACTGTTAACATCAAGGTGAATGACAAAAGACTCATCCTTATTTTCATCATAGTGAGCCATGCACCTATTCTTTGTAACTGTATGTCTATATGAGCAGTGAATTATACTATTTCTAATGCCACATTCAACAAACTGTAATTGTTCTGTGTCCACAATAAGTTGCAATTTTAGTTTATTTGTTTTCGGTAATGCAGATAATAGTGTGGATCTAGTTCATATGTTTTAGGATAGAGTGTGCAAAACTTTTCAAATATATTGGCCCAAAACGAGATGTTGTGTTTCAAATATAAGTCACAATAATCTTCTAAGGCCTTGCATTCAAATAAACTCCACATTTCACCTGTCCTTTGGCAGTCCAGAACTTTGTTGTTTCACCTGACAGCAAGGTTTTTCATCACCTCTGCCAGCAGAAACTGTCCCTCCAACAAAATGGATTCACTAGTTACTCACTCATAACGACCGACGCCTTTCTTATTGATCAAATTACCCTGCTCACTGTTGGGGAATATTCTCTTGTTATTTTCAAATCACCAGTCTTTAAATATGAGAAACATTTTTCCAGAGATCACGCCAGAAAGTTGAGGGAATCGAAAAAGCGATAGCTTGGTATGGTATCCTGGCGCAGTTTAGTTTGTTTACATATATAATATAGACACACTATGTACATTCTGAGTTGCAAAATGTGAATCTTCCAGACTTGGCCACTTAAACAAGGTATTGTCATGTAAATGAATGTTTATTACTGCATGTCTATTTATTATCACTTTTTGCAATTTTATAGTCCTGCATAAAATCACTTGTTTTTGTTGACAGTAACACACAGTTGAACTGTTTCCTTCAGTCCAACCAGTGTCCCTCAAAAAGTCTTAAGTTTCTTTAACAGCTTATCTATAACATTAGTCAAATACCAATAATCACGAATCTCATACTGCATTAAATTTGCATCTTTGTATTGAGACACATTTGTTGTGCTTTACCTGACAAGGGCAACAGGAGATTGCAGACTAGCAATGAAATGATTTTAAAAGGTTGGTTCATTCGATGAACTCTGTTCACAAAAATGGAAAAAGAGAGATCCAAGAAATAGCTAGCTTATCAGATATCATGCTGGTACGTATTGGACTTCTAAATGCAGAGTCAATGGCAACCCACTCAAGATCATCTAATTTAATGCATTTTGGTGCTGGTTGACCGATCATTGCTAAGTTGACACAGATACATTAGTCTTACTAGCCTCAAGGTTGGCATGGTGATATTCATGAGATTTCTCCTATGGCAGTCTTCTTCTTCTTCTTCATTGATTCTTTTAAATTGAATCATCAGTTTCTTATGACTGTGCGTACATATGGATACAATTTCCCAGAATATCATGTTTGTACTTCACCAATGCGACAAGTCTTGCCACGTCAGCGAGAGGCAGGCTTACCTATGTCTAATCGACATGTCTGTCATATTATGTCGAGTGCATATCATAGTAAGACAAGACTTGCTGGAACAAGTGAAATGTTGAGACAGCTAGTTCAGTCTTGCAGATTAATAGACAAGATGAGAGTCAAATGCAATAATGAAAACTGTTTGAGTCACCTACGATTTTCCAAAGCGGTCTATAGAGTTATGAAGCACTAATTCCTTAAGCATCAGTTGTATAATTAACCTACATTCATAGTATTAGCGTAGATTATGAAATATAGTGGACCGATGTTAAAGCATCCAACAAATCGATAGAAAAGTTCTAAGTACTGAACACAACACCAGTTTACGCAAAACTCCGATGCTTCGGATATTTTTGAACATGCCGCAAAATTCGGATACTTTTGAACACGACAACTTGTGTGTGATGGCGCAAGTGGCAATGATCGGCATATCACACAGTACCATCATGCAGAACATGAGGAGTGCATATGTCAGCTCTCGCTTCTGAAGGGCTGTGCATATGCCTTGTGCAAGCTTCTGTGTACAACGTGAGTGTTGTAAATATTTTCTACAATGTACCTCACTCTGTCTGCAAACCGTATATTTCGAAGTGTGGCCAAATAAACACTGTACCTGATACAGTATTCGGACAATACCTTCTCCATTTATGCCATACAGTGCATATAGCACTGGTAGTGAGACGCATCGAATTCCTGCCTTTCACAATTTCACACCATATTTTCCTTGTTATCGCTTACAGAGCTGCACGCAACAGCCTTAAGGACAAAAAAATACAATGCTCTGTAGTCAGTACACGAGGACTAACATCATTACAAATACTTAAAAAAAACAAATGCCCTCGTTCTTGCACAGTTGTGTAAATCCAAGGAACTATATCCACAATATGTCTACTTTCATTATATTTGCAGCACCAACAATGAATAATTTCTTCTCACATTAATTTGCTGATATTGGTGCAGACTGCTTAATCGAAATTAACACATACACAAATGTTTTGGTAATTTATCAATATTTATTCCCATATTCTCTTTGTTTCCATTCGTGCATTACATAAAAACTTTCGGATTTTTTGATTTGATACAATATATTAGTGGTTTCTTCATAGTTTCACTTTCACTGCACAACTGACATATGAGAAATTAGAAAGGTGTGGTCTTTTACAAGATTTATTGTTAGAGATCGGATGAAAGCTCTTATTCTGGCAGTGAACTAATTATGCAAGATATGTCAAAATTTAACACTGTTCAGTTATTTCTGTACAAATTTTCTGCATTGCACTTGGCCTGGTTATTGAGCTTCAGGCTTAATAGTTTTGAAGTGAGAATTTACTGACCATATGCGATATTAAACTGTGTGTAACAGATATTATTTGTGGTGTATGTAAACATCTTATAGCTTTTTTGTATTCTTAAGAAGAGTTTCCATACATGCACTGTTTTTTAGATTTAATCACAGTTTGAATTGAAAAAACTAAGTGTGATTGTGTGTATGTAATAACTTGCTTACAGCCTTTTATGTGCAAACTTCTGTATGTTTGTAATATATATAGTCCTACTGTTTACAATCATCATATTAATTCAAATTGTGTCTACTTATCTTCCCGTAATTCTGATTTGTCTCATTTCAGTTGGTGTCTATGCACAAAAATGATGAAAATGTCAATAAAACAATACTACACAATATAACATCAGCTTGACAGAAATGTGCAAGAATACAAAAATGTTGGAAACTCCATTGGATTTTTTAAAACTTTGCAGCTAAATAATGAAGCAAATAATAATTTCAATTTATGAAATTTTACATGTAGTTTGCATACATAGAAGCTGCCAATATCAACAACATATAAGCAAGTACAGATTTTAAATGTTGCACTTCTAATGCAAGAATATTACAGATTATATGCGATAGAGAATCTGCCAGATTAGATTGTTAAAATTGTCAACTGTTTGTACATATTGTTCACTAGTCTATCAAACATTTAACTGTAGTATATGTCATGATGATACTTAGTCCTATTTGAGTAGTGTGCAAGTAGATACCCATTCCAAAATTCTTAAGAATGTCTAAGTCTATTTGTTTGGTATTTATTACTCTAAAACTTTCACAAAGCAGTAGAGAATTTTTCAACATGTGGTCATCTGTTTGAAATCTGTAGATTTATAGTCCAGTTTCGTGAGGAGGTAGCGTGTGTGGTTTTACATTGAATTCCCATGAGTGGTGTCAGTCAGTAATTAGATCTTTGTGCTACTTATGTATGGTAAGCCACTTTTTGTCTTGTTTGATATATTTCAATTTCCATCGTTTCTTCTAAATACTGCTAAATACTTTACTTCATAGCATAAAAAACATTAAACAGATATCATCTAACAATCGTAGTTCAACGTTGGCAGCATGGATGGAATTTTAGGTTCACACAATAGGTCTTCCTTGTGGACACTACTATATCTCTACAATTTCGTTACTTCTTCCTTTATGAATTATACGCTCTATCTCTTCCTCTCTACAGTATGTCATCACATAACCTAACAAACCGTTTTACTGTTACTGATTATCATTTACTCATTATGACCCAGGTAACGCTCCTCCCTGTAGTTGAGATCCAGGAGCAGCTGAAAAGCCAGAATAGCTGAGTGCCACTTCCAACTGCTTACAGCACAAGTAGTTGACACCTCGCCTCTACCTGGCATTCTCATTAGCCAGCAGTATAAATACTGTAGTGCAAGGGAGACCATACCTGAGGGCAAGTGGGGAATGCAGCCCACTCCCCACCTCCGTACATTAAGGAAAGGAAAAAATAAACTATGGTCTGGTGTTTTTCTTTCAAGAAACTGATTAAAAAGTCGATATTACACAGGTTTTTGACAACACTGAAAATGAACTTTTTTATAGCTACTTACCAGTCACAATTCACCTTGCAATGCATCAAAAATAGTCCATACACCCAAGTCTATGACTCCACCTCCCTACAAACTGTCATATGGATGCCCTTGCTTTAGTGATTTTTGTTACTGTTACTGACGATGATGATGCAGAATACTGATGAGGCAGACAGAATTTTAGGAGCTTACGTACTTTTGGCAAAAAATACAGACATATGCATGCTTGCTTGGAAATTTTTTTATAAATAATCGAATACTATCGAACATGGCGCAGATTTTCATGTGAAGTAGAACCTTGTGGAAATACTGTAGTATAACTGCATACTTTACAATATGACCCAAAAATTCTTGCAAGTCATTGTGTGTGTGTGTGTGTGTGTGTGTGTGTGTGTGTGTGTGTGTGTGTGTGTGTGTGTGTGTGTGTGTGTGTATGTGTGTGTGTGTGTGTGTGTGTGACAAATGCTATCAATGTATTCAATTCAGGTGAAGAAAATTAAGTTTTCTTTTTTCTTTAATACTGTAATCCTGGTAATAATTGTTTTTATCTTGAACATGGCGCCAATTCAGGTAAAGAAGCTTGTGGAAATACTGTAGTATAATATAACTAAAAAATGTGGCTCTGTCATTGGGTGTAAAATTTTGATTTATTTTTTCGTTTCTCACAATCCAGTGTCTTTAATTATTTTTTATTTTCCACAATCTGTCATCTTTAATATTTAAATTTCCCAACATCAACCATCATTAATTTTTAAGAAATCCTGCCATCTTCTGTCTTTAATAAAATTCCTGCCTTCTGCCCTTTTTAATTTTTCAATTTCCTGACATCCACCATCTTGGATTTTTGAGTTTTCTACCTTCAACATCTGTGTTGAAAGAGTTGGTTAGCATACAACTAAAATTGTTGCTAATACGTAATACACTGGTGTGCAAAATTTAAGGGTGAAAGTAACTGTCAAATGATGCCAAGTAGGATAGTTCAAAGAAACTTGCTAGAGAACCGTACAGAAGGCAATTGAAAGAAATATACAGTGAGAAGAAAGCAAATGACACTTTTACCGAAAGACAATAATTGCACTGAAATCACAATTGATGATGATCCCCTGGATATTGCAAAAGGCTGGACATGGTGCTTAATAAGATATGTTATCACCATGTACAACAGTGCATGCTCCTATACTGGTCAGAAGGCCAGTGAGGAATTATTATGATAGGGCATTCATTCCTCCACCAGTGCAGTTGACAACTGTTGAACAGTCATTGGTGCATGAAGACATGCCTGTAATAATCTTTCCGATACATTCCACATGTGTCCAATGGGATTCAAGTAGGTTTGATCATTCACTGAATACCCTCTCATTTCAAGAGCTCCTCCAGTTGTGTTGTTCAATGTGGCCGCACATTGTCATCTATAAAAATGAAGTTAGGGTCAAATCCACCACTGAAAAGAGTCAAATATGGAAGGAGTACAGTGTCACACCAATGTTCATCAGTGTGTGTACCATAATCAAAGATATGGAAATCAGTACACTCCTACAACAGACCATTTTTATTTTATTTTAGGTGTCTAGTTACATTGGACCAAACTGAGGAGCAAATCTCCATGGTCGTGGAATGTGTCACTACATGAAATTGCAACAGAAAAGTAATAACAGATGCATTAAAATGTTTACAAATACTAAAAAGACAAAAAGCTATCAGTTTATATAAACAGAATCAATAATGTAATACAGGAATTAGCTTAATTTTTCAAGGAACTCCTTGACAAAACAAAAAGAGTGACCCATAAGGAGACTCTTCAGTTTATATTTGAAAGCACTTGGATTGCTGGTAAGGTATTCCAATTCTTGTGGTAGCTTATTGAAAATAGATGCAGCAGGATACTACACGCCTTTCTGCACAAGAGCCAAGGAGCTATGATCCAAATGTAAATTGTATTTCTTCTTAGTGTTGACCGAGTGAAACCTGCTGATTCATATTTTTAACAAGAAACAACATTAAATACTATACACTGGATGGTTATAATTAAAGTTTCCCTATTTAACATGTAACACAGAAACTAATTACCTTATGAGTACCAAACGAGGTTGCATTAATGTCCAGAGCATGAGGTGCATGAGTTGCATGCGTTACAGCGCCACCATCCAGTTTCAACTATGGACACGAGGTGTCACGATCAGTCATCATGATTCATAGGCTCACACACCTGACCAGTCACAGTGCACTTGTTAACATGTCAACATGAAGTTGGACAAAAGGAGCAGGATATTATTGGTGAAACTATATTATAAAAACAACAGTAATGTTGCAGTTGCACTTCAAGAATACTGTCAACTGAAACGATTATGGAAGGGACCCCTTTTTCCCCCTGCTGAGCAGAACATGAGGAAGAATTTAAAATCAGCTGGAGAACTGACGAC
This sequence comes from Schistocerca gregaria, assembly GCF_023897955.1. Lineage (NCBI taxonomy): Eukaryota > Metazoa > Arthropoda > Insecta > Orthoptera > Acrididae > Schistocerca > Schistocerca gregaria. Next base: position 769,435,087 of record NC_064920.1, read on the forward strand.
TGACGACTGGCTGCACCACAGGTGGTTGATGAAATCGCAGTTGCTATGACAGGCAACGCTGGGCGCAGCTCCTGATCGTCAGGCAGTGCACGTACTGTGTCACAACAGTTGAACTTCCTGTAGCCCACTGTATGGAAGGTGCTGTCAACCATTCTCAAATGCTATCTGTACAAGATCCATACTGTACAGCAGCATGCATTACAGGACGCACAACGACTTGTTGACTTTGCTCTCCACTTTCTTACAAGGACTGAAGTTGATGGGGCTAGCCCTGGACAATCTTATAGACAGACAAAGCTCATTTTTCTCTCACGGGTGAGGTGAACACACAGAATTGCCGAGAGTAGGGATTTTCACTTCTAGTCACTGTGTATGAAGTTCCTCTCTAGGGTGAATGTGTCACCATATGGTGTAGCTTCAAGGCCACATTCAACACTGACTTATTCTTTTTTTGAACAAGTTGTCACGCAAGGACTAAAGATTTGCAGTGTGAGTCACCAACATTACTGCGATATGCTTTGCCAGCATGTCACACCCGTCCTACAGGGGAGAGACGCATTGAACGCAACAGTTTTCATGCAAGATGGGGCCCCACTGCACACTTTAGTGATGTTCTCCTGCTTCTCCAAAACACATTTTGGAACAATCGAATTATCAGCCGATCGTTTTCAAGTGCTTGGCTGGCATGATCATCTGATCTCAGTCCATATGATTTCTGGTTGTGGGGCTACCTGAAGGACAGAATTTACAAGGGGAACATTCACACATGTGCTGATCTAAAGCGCAGCATATCGAGAAAGGTAGCCAGCATACCTGCGGACATGCTTGGTTCTGCTGTGCAGAATGCAATCCCACGCTTTCAGACACATCTGGACACTGATGGGCGCCATATTGAGCCCCTTTTGCAGCAGTAATGGTACCAGTATGTAATGAAGCAACACACTATAAGTGTTTCAGTTGAACTGATTCTGCATTATTTCTCTTCCCCATATCCTTAATATTAATGTTACAAAGTTTGGTACTCACACTATAATTATTTTTCATATTATAATGTGTTAAATAGGGAAAGTTTAATTATAACAACCCAGTATGTAAAGAGGCCAACTTCAGAATACACATACTAATGAACAAGGGTCGATAGGAGGTTCGCGAACTTACAACACTTATTGCCTGAACCGCCTATTTCTGAACCAAAAGTATCATTTGAGAATGGGAAGAGTTACCCCAAAAAGTAATACCATATGTCATAAGCGAATGAAAACAAGCAAAGCATACTATTCTTCATGTCGAACTATCACTTACTTCTGATACTGTTCTATTAGTAAAATGGCACCATTCAGTGTCTGAACAAGATCCTGAATATGGGCTTGCCACAACAATTTACTATATGTCTGAACACCTAGAAATTTGAATTGTTTAGTCTCACCAATCATACTCTCTTTCTGTGTAATAACAATGTCAAGTTTAGTTGAATCGTGTGTTTGAAACTGTAAGAAACTGACTCTTCTTGTGGTTTAGCATTAGTTTATTTTCTACAAGCCATGAACTTATGACTTGAACTGCACTATATGGAACAGTGTTGCACACAACTTCCTTTACTATCAGAGTAGAGTCATCAGTACACATAAATAATTTAGAATCACTTGTAATACTAGATGGCATACCAGGAATGGAAGTGGCCCCAGCACTAATCCCTGGGACATCCCCCTTTTAACTATGCCCCACACGACCCAACATCATAGCCATTCTCAATAGTGTGGAAGATGACCTTTTGCTATCTGTTCTTAAAGCAAGAGGTGAACCTATTGTGAGCTACTGCCCATATTCCGTAATGATACAACTTCTGGACCAATATTTTCTAATCAACACAATCAAAAATGGTGCTTAGCGTTCAAAACCTTTTGTTTAACCCATCCAATACCTCACAGAGAAAAAGAGAACATGTCCAACTACTTGAGTACTTGTAGTAAGTGCTTCCTTGAAGCACTGGAGAAGTCTCTTCAAATGCAGCATCCCATCATGTTCAGGTCTTCCAGCATCACCATGATATCCCGCTAATGAGCCTGTTTCACCAAGTCACCCTTAAACTGCTGTAAACGTTTGCACATGTGGGTGGCGTCTTGTTGGGTACCGTTCCTCATACAACTGTTGAGCTTCATGCGCATCACCGTTTTCTAGCCCATAAACAAAAACCATATCTCGTTGTTCGTGAAACGAATACCGTGCTGCCATGCTTACTGTATGACTAAATGGCAGGAAATGTGTGTGTGTGTGCTCCGAAGCGAAGCTTACATGTGAACGTCTCTGACATGAGGTGGGGACAAACAGCAAGACCTATTCAACATGTGTGCGTATCACGTTGGGGCAGTGATTGGGTGATGGACGTTTGTATGTGGGAACTGACAGCCATAGCACTGCCCATCAACCGACGAATGGCAACAGGGCAATCCCACAGCCAATCGGAGCACATGGCGCCAAGTTTCTGAAGTTTGAAAATGGTGTGCTGTCGACCTACACAACATTAGTAATTTTGGTTCCTACTGGCATTAGCTATCCAGGGTTAAAATTCATGACACAATTTTTCTCCACCCTGTATATTTGTGTGTGTGTGTGTGTGAGTGTGTGTGTGTGTGTCTGTGTGTGTGTGTGTGTGTGTGTGTGTGCGCGCGCGCGCGCGCGCGCGAGTGAGCGCACGCGCGCGTGCGTGCCTGTGTGTATGTGTGTGTGTGCTTTTTTTTGGCAGTATTCAGAATTTTACTTTCTAAAGGTGAGTACGTTCCAACCATATTGTCTTACCTTTCGTAATTTTACGGTTTTCTCAAGTCAATGTATTTTTGAAATGAGACAAATGTTAGCTTTCCACACATTGGACATGTGCCCTGATTCTACAGTATAAGAGGAAAAAAATGTATAATAAATTCAGAGATGAAGCGATGGAGTATGAAGTTAGCTCACTGATGGAAAGGCACAGGACACCCTCCTGGAGAACTGTTACTATTCAGTGGAAGAATAAGACCAAAGCCCCTGAAGTATTTGGTCAAGTAGCATAATTGCATCAGAGCCTGCTTCCCGTTCTTTGTGGTCCAACAATATTGTAGCAAAGTAGTATTTTTCTGCAGTGTGGATATATATATATATATATATATATATATATATATATATATATATATATATATATATATATACATACTCCTGGAAATGGAAAAAAGAACACATTGACACCGGTGTGTCAGACCCACCATACTTGCTCCGGACACTGCGAGAGGGCTGTACAAGCAATGATCACACGCACGGCACAGCGGACACACCAGGAACCGCGGTGTTGGCCGTCGAATGGCGCTAGCTGCGCAGCATTTGTGCACCGCCGCCGTCAGTGTCAGCCAGTTTGCCGTGGCATACGGAGCTCCATCGCAGTCTTTAACACTGGTAGCATGCCGCGACAGCGTGGAAGTGAACCGTATGTGCAGTTGACGGACTTTGAGCGAGGGCGTATAGTGGGCATGCGGGAGGCCGGGTGGACGTACCGCCGAATTGCTCAACACGTGGGGCGTGAGGTCTCCACAGTACATCGATGTTGTCGCCAGTGGTCGGCGGAAGGTGCGCGTGCCCGTCGACCTGGGACCGGACCGCAGCGACGCACGGATGCACGCCAAGACCGTAGGATCCTACGCAGTGCCGTAGGGGACCGCACCGCCACTTCCCAGCAAATTAGGGACACTGTTGCTCCTGGGGTATCGGCGAGGACCATTCGCAACCGTCTCCATGAAGCTGGGCTACGGTCCCGCACACCGTTAGGCCGTCTTCCGCTCACGCCCCAACATCGTGCAGCCCGCCTCCAGTGGTGTCGCGACAGGCGTGAATGGAGGGACGAATGGAGACGTGTCGTCTTCAGCGATGAGAGTCGGTTCTGCCTTGGTGCCAATGATGGTCGTATGCGTGTTTGGCGCCGTGCAGGTGAGCGCCACAATCAGGACTGCATACGACCGAGGCACACAGGGCCAACACCCGGCATCATGGTGTGGGGAGCGATCTCCTACACTGGCCGTACACCTCTGGTGATCGTCGAGGGGACACTGAATAGTGCACGGTACATCCAAACCGTCATCGAACCCATCGTTCTACCATTCCTAGACCGGCAAGGGAACTTGCTGTTCCAACAGGACAATGCACGTCCACATGTATCCCGTGCCACCCAACGTGCTCTAGAAGGTGTAAGTCAACTACCCTGGCCAGGAAGATCTCCGGATCTGTCCCCCATTGAGCATGTTTGGGACTGGTTGAAGCGTCGTCTCACGCGGTCTGCACGTCCAGCACGAACGCTGGTCCAACTGAGGCGCCTGGTGGAAATGGCATGGCAAGCCGTTCCACAGGACTACATCCAGCATCTCTACGATCGTCTCCATGGGAGAATAGCAGCCTGCATTGCTGCGAAAGGTGGATATACACTGTACTAGTGCCGACATTGTGCATGCTCTGTTGCCTGTGTCTATGTGCCTGTGGTTCTGTCAGTGTGAACATGTGCTGTATCTGACCCCAGGAATGTGTCAATAAAGTTTCCCCTTCCTGGGACAATGAATTCACGGTGTTCTTATTTCAATTCCCAGGAGTGTATATGTGTGTATATGTGTGTGTGTGTGTGTGTGTGTGTGTGTGTGTGTGTGTGTGTGTGTGCGTGTGTGTGTGTGTGTGTGTGTGTGTGTGTTCTAAGGAAAGCAGATAAGATAAAAAATGACATGTTTTTTAAATATATCTTAAACACTCGTGAGGGGATGAGGGGCTACATATATGACGCCCCATTCCTCCTATACTCTCCATACCCCATCAGCATGGCAGCTTTTTCTGCATTGGTAAAGCCCATCGTTCTCTCACGACCTACTGATTTTACTGTGACATACTAACTGACTAGGAAGTTGCAATGCACTCAAAGACCACAAAAGCACACTGTAAGCCAACTTACAACATCTTACCTAGCAACTATACAGGTTGAATGGCACAACTATCAGTGTACAGACTTTTCAAAATATACGATATCTCGTAAACGACTCGCAATAGACCTGTGCAGCTAACACCACTCACATTCTAATTTACCTTTCCTTTAATTTGTTAATGATGGTAGGCATTTTTCCATTTAAAATTACACTTTCCAAGTATTATTACAAACTGTTTATTGGCTAACAATATGATCCCTCTAGCAGTGATTCACAACCAGTATCGCTGCATGTTTGGCGACAGCAGTCAGCGTGGGCCAGGTTAGTGCTGTCGCTGATGGAGTATTGGTTAGTCATCGGATTTTATTGCCCCATGTTATATGCTTCCATAGTTGGCATGATTGATGCAGTATAAGAGGTCAGGTTTCCATTGCCATTCCAATCAGCGATTTTGTCCGCTTGGGGACTGAGTGTTGTGTTATCTTCATCATCATTTCATCCTCATAACCATGATAGTCACTGAAGTGGCATCAACTAAAAGGACTTGCATCAGGCGACTGGTTTACCCGACTGGAGGCCCTAGACACACCAAGATATCATTTCAATCTCCCTGTCAATACATATCGATAAAACAAATATCGCCATAGACTAACCTGGGAGCACTCTATCGAATTAAATTTCAACTTTAAAAACCATTTCTCTGTAATGGGAAACAAACCGACGCTTTCCGCAGACACTGGGCGTCGCATGAAAGACATGATGAGCACTATTTGTTTGGGGTGACTCCAGCTACACAGTGTATAAACGAAATTGCAAGCATCTGCTGAAGCACCAAAGAAAATATGTCTGACAGCTCTTAAGAGAGACACTCTGTATGCATACAAGTCTTTGTCTGTGTGTGTGTGTGTGTGTGTGTGTGTGTGTATGTGTGTGTGTGTGTGTGTGTGTGTGCTACAAATCATAATGTTTATTGTGCATATAATCTACGTTTCAAGTAACTTATGCGATAAACACCCAACTATGGAAAACAGCAACATGTGATGGCTAAGCATCATTGCGCAGGGAATGAGAATTGAACCTCCTTTCATTAGAAACAGAAGCACTTTCGCAACATCTGAAGTGAGAAACAGGTGTGTTCTATATCGCCTGAGTTAGAAGGAGGAAGGGAGTGATTTATGATAGTTTCACAGCCAGACAAAATGAGTTGGAGATTTTACTACAAATGGCTATGGGTACACATGCTTACTAGTCAATATCCATTACATATTCTCATTTTCCTCAAAGTTATACTGAATTGATATGCTTGCTTTTTTGGTGAGCCAGCCGTGAGTTCCATTTGTGAAGGATTTGTTTCTTTCAGGGGAGAAGGCCAGCTGCACTATTCTGTCCTCGCTGACCAGACACTGGCAGTAATGGTCTGTGTTCTAGTCATACTGTCTTCAAGAAGTTCACTTCAGACTTCATGATAGTAGCAGTCTATATCAATTAAATAGCTAATTACAATCAACACTTATTGACTAATACTTCTACAAAGCATTTGATCACCTATATTGAAGAATTTATTTATTCATTAATTCATTCAGGGTTTCTTTCCCAATCGTATAGGATTTTGTCATGATAAAACTGTGAAAATAAATAGTTGCGATATATTTTGTAACGATCCACGCTGAACGTTACTTAAGTTTCTTCTGCCTGGTCCACAGAGGAATGAATGCTTCACAAAAGTTATTCACGTTAATTGACATCTGAACTGCACACTCATCATGTAAACAAAGCATGGACAGACTTCACTGATCTGTTTGACTTCCAAAATTAACTTCAAAACTGATTCATCGTAGCATCGCTGCATCGCTTTATATACAACTTCCAAAATGAAGCATTATTAATTTTGTACAATTTTGATGTTACACTTAAAATTTACAAAACGCAAAAAAAACTGATGTTACAGTCGAATAAGATATAAAATACAATATTGAATGACAATCTTTTATAGTAATACCTTTAGTTTTCCATAAGAAAATCATTCTGAACTTTAATTACAATAATGTCTCTTGTATTATTTTAGTTATGTAATTAATTACAGTTTGGATTTGGTTACTAACATACAATGGTAGTACAGAGCTCGTGCTTTATCCAATTATATACATAAAATGCACAAATAAGGCCTCAAATTCTGGAAATTGGAAAACTGTGAACTGTAAACAATTTGAGAGTTAATTAGAAATGTAATTACAAAGAATATCCATTACAGAAGAAGACATACAAATAAATAACAAATGAAAATACATCGCTTGGCAATAAGTTTTAAGCTGTTTCTCAAGATAGTGAGGTGTTCTGTTACTGGATTTTTAAATTACCATTTTGTTAATAAGAAGCATTGATTTTTCATGCTAACATCTCTGCAGTCTCTAGTTATTTATTTCTAAGGACTTATTACTCCAATTTCTTGATTAGTTACTTAATTTAGTATATGTACATAATTTTATCAATGACAACAATCCACTGATAATTACGACAATGCACGTCCTTCTAGAACATTTCACATGCCTTTGCAATGAATATCAATTTTTTTATCAAGTAGGACAGAATGGCACATATAAAGACACACATACAAGGCCTTAGGAAGCACTGAATTGTCCGATAACTATTCGGATATAAAAAAAGGTTGTGTCAGACATTTCATATGAATTTTGGAGAAGACTGTATCGTTATAATATGCACACAACACAGAATATAGAAATATGTTTTGATGGTGACTCCAGGACCAACAACATGCACATAACCCATTTCCTCCCTTCAGCTGGCCTGGAAAATTGAGACTGCATCACTGCTGATGAGATAGATATTGAGCTCAAGAATGACAAGACATTACTACGTGCAGCACACATATTGACCCATTTGCTTGTAAAAGCATTACAGTGTGATTATGTTCTTTAATGTAACAAGTTGTTGTAGCTGTCCCCCTATTATTAACCCACATCCCGAGTCCAGTAAATAATCTGTAATTATGTAGTAATCATTATTTATGAGTTAAATCTCATTAGCTACCTTTTCAAATAGATGTATTTTAGTTTTATTTCTGTCCCCTTGGAAAATTTATTGTATAGTTATGCTCTCTGGAAGAAAGCGCTGTTTTGTGCTCCTTATTTTGATTTTGGTAACGAAATTCTGAAGTGGCTCCTGCTCCATGATTAATTGATATCAGTGCCAATGTATGTGCATGGAATAAACCTCTTCATATATTGTGTGTACATGTGACACAAGTTCCAAACTACTGTTCGTCCACTTTCTGTCAGTCTATAAACGAAATTTAAATGTCTTTGCTCTTGCAATCTAATTATTTTATTTCATTTATTCAGAAACTCGAATGAAGGATATTCCATTTTGGTATGTGTTCACAACTTGGATTGCAAAAGAAAAAGTAAGAAGCAGGAAGAGTGTGCATAATTGTCTAGATAGGGGCTACTTAAGAAAAAGCCAGTTTTGGTACAGAAACATATTTCTCGAGCTAGGGTGTGAACTCAATGACTGGTGTAATTATTTGCAGATGGACTCTGAAACGTGTAATTGTCTTTTGTCACTCGTAGTGCTTTGTATAATACAGAAAAATATTTGTACTAGGAGAGCAATATGTCCACATGGTCGGTTGATGGAGGCGATAAGATTTCTGGAAACAGGAAGAAACTACAAGGCTCTAGAATTTTTTTCTGCAATTTTGAAACAATCATTTTATGAAAACCCACCCAACACATGCAAAGCTCTTTACACTTTTCTGAAACAGGCTTTGATGAAGGCAAGTAAAGTACCTGAATTCTGTAATACATCAATTATTATAAGTCCCAAAACAGATTTTTACGGTTTTAGATGTGTTTTAACATCAGTATATTCTTGGAAATTACAGGTATGGCCAATGAGCTGAAGTTTAGTTTGTTTCTGAATCGGGGTTTTAGTTCCCTGTCGGAAGTATACCACTAATCTCTTGTAGACTTTTGCACCAAAATGTAAACCTCCATTCTGAACACTAGACAAGGATCTGTATCTTTCTGCAAAATTTTACTTCTAGAGTTGTGGTAGTAAATTCTAGAGTTCAGCTCTAATTCACTACTGTTATGAATCTCATATCATATTACAAAGCAAAACAAGTGGAAGAATACCTACATCTCTGAAGGCACTTTTGCAAGATCTTCCATCATCAGTTTAACACAATATTTTGATTACACTCTCCTTTAGAATAAAAAGGGGCTACTTTCTTCTACCCACTGTCACACTTTCTGATTGAAAGTATACTAGCCATCTCTTTTGCAGGTCAACATAATGAGAGAGATTTCTAAGTGCAAAGCACAGAAAACTGAGAATTATTGTTCAGTTATCCATATGCTTGTGCCACCTCTGTTTGATGAAATTATTTCTATTCAATAGCTTCTATAAAAGGAATTGAGTAAACTTCTGTTTCAATTTCTATATAGTTCCCTCAGTTGTTACTTGTATGCTTTTTCTCTTGTAGATAAGTGAACAGAGTTGCAAGAGACAACTAATAGTTGCTACCAGCTACAAGATGAACCTTAAACTGTGTATCATGTAATCCATCTTCATCGGAATCACTCAGAAGAGAAGAGGTCAAAAAACCACAAACTTGGCTTATATATTTCATCGTTCCCGGCGCTCTATCGAACAGATTTCGTTACTCTGCTTAGCTCTTTGTGGTAAATAGTCCGCAATGAATTTATTTTTCATTACCCTTTCCTTATTTGCCGGAGGGTCAACCGCTCTTCTTATCTCGATCGTTGTATTCCTTGCTCTTAATTTTCCACAAACAAGTGTAACTCCTACACATTTCAATAAATTTAGCGATGGACTCTCTATAGCACTGACACGTGCCTGTCATTTTAAAATTCATTGTGCACTCACAGAAAAGAAACACTACTCTAAACAAACAGCGTTATTATGCGACGACCTCTTGTCCGCAAGCTACGAGTTGTATGCTCATTGGTGCCCACAAATTCAGGGAATGTTGTGCAAACCTCCAACACCATCTTCCAGTTTTGCACATATCTTCTATACAGAACTAACGGTATATCTGCGCAGACAGACTGTTTCGTGTAGAGGGGCCTCTAGCCGCCTGTTACTACTTAGTTGTAAATAACGCCTCTAGATCGATAACTACATTATTTGATTATTATCGTTGCGGTCATGTGACTATTACGGAAGACTCGTTTCACAACCCCCTATTCCACAGCTCTGTACGCGCTCCACTCGTAATGACATTTGACCGTGATCTGCTAATGTCATACCTAATGTAAATAGGAAACATATGATAATGGACATTACTCTTACACGCGGATGTTCTTCTGTGATTTTAATTCACATAGAACTATAAGATCAGTAGTTCAGTTAATTTGAACCGTAAACAGAAGCAGATCAATTCTGGCTTCGAAAACAAAACCACCCAACAAAACCAATGCTGACAAAATTGCCTCCGCTCTCTACAAGTCCGCGTCCTATACTGTAGAGTCTCTGATAAAATGGCTCCAAATGCCGGAGGGATTGAAAATTATTGTCGTTTATGTGCAGTTGAGGGGAACGGTGGTATTTTTATTTACAGTACGGAAGGCATGGGACTGTGTCTTGAAGAAAAGATAATTCAGTGCTTGAGAATTGAAGTAAGGAACGACATGCTTATCCGTGTTACAGAACTTTAGTGTATGGATGTATCTTTTGCGTCAATAGCTGTCAATGTCGTGTTGACTAATTAAAAAAGACGAAATCTAAATTATTTTTCCGTCAATGTACGATTTTACCGCAGCACCAAAACAAAAATAAAATGGGAAACCAGAAGCAGTTCAATAAGCATTTGGCCTACCAGTGAAGTCCCGCATCCTTACCAAAACAAAACATTAATCCCTTGTGTAAACATAAAATGGACTGTGAATCAGAATTACTATTCTGTTTTAATGTATGCTAGGAAACGTATCTGAATTACCTTAGACATAGCATGAAGTAGATATACACACAAATTTGTACAGATTAATTGTGCAAGAATGAAAGAAAGAAGTGCTGTTGGCACCATTTTCAATTAATACACTTTCCATGGTCAGAAATTCCACATCTGTTGTTTTGTGTGAGAAGTTGCTTTTACCGTTTCCCTTCATGAGTCATAAATTTGGTGATTAGTACACTATTAACCACACTGTTGAGTGTTTTTGATACACCTTTCATCCTGAATTTCTGTTTGTAAAACGTTTTTAAGCGATACTCGTAGTCTAATGCTCGTTTAGTCGTATATTTTCTTCACAAATAAGCTAAATAATGAATTATAACCTCAGGAGTGTAATATTGTGAGAGATTAAAATGCATGGCAATGTAAATTAAGTACTAAGGATTTAAAGGCTTAACATTCTAGTACATATAGAAGATCCTGTGAATACCTATGAAATTTTATGTAACTTACACACACTGTCTGTATGGATTGGCCAACTAATCCCATTTGGATTTGGAGTAACACAATTAGCACATAACTTGTTTGAGTTTAATCCATATTGAAAACTTACTTCTCAAGCTCTGTATATGAGTCTCCATTTCTTTATATTGTGCAATAATTACTTTCTGCTTGTAAAAAAGTTTGTTTCTGCTTGTAAAAAGTTTGATTAATGCTGTTAACAGGTATCTATGTACGACCATCTACCGAAGAAGGTTTGTGATAAATGCCATAATCAACTTGATGATCTGCATAGATTCACTGAAAGAGCAACAAGAGTTCAGCATACGCTAGAACTACTCCTGCAGATAAAAGCAAGATATAATACATTGGTATGTTATAAAATAAATGGTTAATGTAATACCTTTTTGTACGAAATAACTGGATCTATACTAATTATATGCCACAGGTTGTGGAAAAAGCCCATGATGACCAACCCATAGAAGTCAAAAATGATCCTGACGATATGCACATCAAGGATGAAATGCTGGAATTGCCACTTAATGTAACTTTGGAGTCTGATACTGAAAATGATGTGGATAGGAAAACTGACAGCTGTGAAGAAGGTACTGGAAAATGGGCAGTTAATAAAGTAGAACAGATCCATTGCAAAAGCCTTTGTGGTTATGTTAATAGAAGTATTTTTATTTAAAACTTAATAAATGATGTGTGAATATTTTTACAAATAGGTCACTTTAGCGTATATTACTACTGGTGATAAAAAAATTAAGTATAGACCTATATCCTTATTGTCTTCTTGTCATGTACCATATGTTCATTCTACACCTCATCATTGCTCCATGTAAAAAGAATACATTTTCTAATTCTTCCTGTGGTCTTTTTTGTGCTTTCTTTTTCTAATGGGGATCGCATCCTATGCCATCCTTGTATTGACATTCTTCTGTCAGTTTATATTTCATAATGTATGTTCAGAAAGATAGCAGACAACTGCACTTCATTGTGCAATATTTATTAACTGTTGTTCCCTCAGAAATAATTCCCTTCCATAATTACACCTCATTCCCAATGTCTCTTCACTGTTTGAATGCACTCCATGGTATAGTGCCAAATTACACTGTCAAATTTCCTTGATATGAGTCTGCTGAGACCAAATCATATGATTAATGTGGGTGAGCCAGGACAGTTGTATGATATTTTATATGATAACTGCAGATCAGAAGTAGTGTATAGGCAAGGGTATTGTTGCAGTGCAACTTCCATTGCTTTTTATTATGGTATATTTCACACAAAGGCTTTAAAATCCTTTTACAGTTTCTTTGTGTACCATATAACCACAGTATCTAATGCACCTTTTCTGAATTTACATTTCTGTTTCCATTTTTGTAGTGAAAATTGTGTTAAATACAACACTGACTTGGACATTGGGCTATTCTCCACATCTATTACCACTACATTTATTTTGCACCCAGATTCATTGTCTTTGCTTGCCTAGAATGTCACCTAAATAGCTAAACTAACATAGATCTCAGGCTATGCTGCAGATTAGTCTTGTCACCGTAAACAAAATTGTGGGTGGGAGGGGATGGTAACACTATCATACTCTTGCCATTTAGTTTTTCTGATGTCTTTTAGTGTACAATAATAATTAAGTGAAAACTTCATTAATTGTAGCACAGCTAATTGCTAATACTAAAAGTAACACATTTGGTCTTATTTGAATGTGACTGCTTGTATGCTTGGTGTAAGCCAGAATTTCTGCTTTTAGGTGCACTGGTTGTTGTAGAGTTTCTCAGATGTAAAAAGTTCTGTCAGGCACACTTGGATCATACATGATATGACAGCAGTTTTATCTGACCATACAGATATTGCATTAAGTTTATATAGAGGGCATATGGAGAATATGAAGTTTTTGAATGGCATTATATTTTATGCATTATCTCTTAAATTCCCTTGTCTCTTATGTCAAGCAGATAGTTAAAAGATGGAAAAATACTACAAATGGAAGGCAATTAGTTGCAGTAATTTTATCAGGACCTATACTTGAGTTTCTTTCAGAGGATGTTGTCATTCACAGCAGAATCAGCTATTTCTTTCATGCCAACAAGTCCCTCCTCTGTCAATTATTTACAGCTCTTCTATGCTGCACAAACTTCTGCCAATTATCTTCTACATATAATAAAAGGTCTCATCTTCACCCTGTACATTAACAGCATTTATTTTCAAATCTATGAACCCATATTTAGTTTCACTGTATGTTGCATACATTTGCTTACAAGTATCTCTCTCTATTTTTTTATTTTGCTATTTGTTTGTTATCCATTCTGTTTTTACTTCCAGTTTCTTAAATTTGTTTCTGAGTGGCCTTTATTGCTGCCTTCCTCTATGATCCTTTACGTTCCTTTATTTTCTTCTTTCATCATTAAGTTTTACTATTTCTTCTGTTATACATGGCGTTTTTGCCTCTGCTTTTTATGTATGTATGGAGGCCACTATGAAATTATTTCTCATTCTTTCTTGTACTAGCAAACAATATTCATAATGTCTTTTGAATATATAATATGAGACAGTTTGGTGGTGGCTATTCTTTCCAGTGGACAGCTGGATGGTTGTCACATGCCCATAATGTGCTGTGCAGAAATTACAGTAAAGCTGATATGTAATATGACTGCTTCCACAGATGGCCTTGTTTCTGTTAGGACAGGATAAACCTGTGACAGAACTAGAGCAGGATGTGGTGTATGGGCCTAAGTTGTCTTCCAAAATGGCATGCGCCATATGGCAAGGGCTTGGGAGTAGGTGAGACATAAATATGATCTAGGATGCTGTGTAGATTGGGTGTGCAGTGTAACACCAATTTTATAACTGTGATTCACTGATGTAGTCATAGGATACTACTTTTTTTCGTAAAGCGCGTAATGTTACATCACTGTACATTTAAATTTAGTTGCCAATCTGTACCACCTTGAAATCTAACCAAGATCTGATTGAATGTTTCTGCAGCTCTTTACACAAAGTACTTCATTATAGATAACTGTATCATCTGTAAAATATCTAACATTGCTGTTAATATTGTCTATTGGGTCATTAATATACAACATGAACAATGAGGGTCCAAAAACTCTTTCCTTGGCACACCTAAAGGTACTTCTACATCTATCAGTGAGTCTCCATACAAGATAACATGCTGTATCCTCCTCTACCAAGTCACAAACAATGTTCAGCTGCCCATATGATCAGTGTTTCATTAATGGTCATTCATATGGTACTGACTCAAACTCTTTCCGAGCCAGTAAATACTGCATCTACTCAATTTCCATGATTTGTGATTTTCAGAATGTTTTGTGAGAAGAGTGTCAGTTGTGCTCTGCACAATCTGTGATTGCCGAATTTATGGTGGTTGACGTGGAGGAGATTGTTCTGTTCTAGGATTCTACAACAGACAGATATCTGTGAGATTGAACAGTTCTGTAGTGGATCACTTATGCTACACTTCTCCTAGACATGTGTGATCTGAGTAAATTGAAGGTGGAGGGATGGGAAGGGAAGGGAAGGGACTGTTGATGTCTGCTGCATTGGGACTTGACACAGAATCAGTGGCAATGAGTGAACCCGGGCTGTCCTGCTTACTAGGTAGTTGCATTAACCCCTGCACTATTTGGGGACAATGTTAATTGCAACTGTACAGACTATGTCGGCATGCCTCTCAGCTGACACGTACTCCTACATAGTTCCACCTATCCGCAATCCCTATGTATGTCCTCCATGCTCGCCACTTGGATATTCCTGCAGCACTCTGACATAATTGTACATCCACACTGAAAGAGATGGATCCATTGCCCATCAAAGTGAATCAATTATATGAATGTGTGGTGTCTGTTATTTTGGACATGTCTGGATGCACATATGCATATGCACAATTATGTCTGACCTTCTGCAGGAGTCTCCAAATAGTGCGCATGGAGGACACGCTCAGGGACTGCAGATAGGTGGTGTTACATGGGCTGGTGGGTTGGCCAAGAGGTGTGCCAAGATAGTCTGTTCTATCGGACATGTCCAATAGAACAGACGCCACACATTCATATAGCTGGATAGGTGGGATGTGTGGGTTTTTTCCCAATCTGTGAGCAGGCTTTTCAGTGGATCTACTCTATATATTCTGGTTAAAATGAGAGCTTGCTCAGCAGCAAATTCTGTATAGTAGCTAGTAGGGATGACATCAGGCCTTGGAGCAGCAGATAGACAGGCTGCCCCCCCCCCCCCCCCTCACACACACACACACACACACACACACACACACACACACACACACACACACACACACACACACACACACACTTATAAAAGCTAATCCACAAACAGATTTTCCATGACATATCCACATATCGTCATCTGACTACCTTCAGGAACCAAGTGCAAATATTCAAGTTTAATTCCAGACAGGAATAACTGAACTATATCCTTCACCCTGGCTTTTGCTACTTATTACTGCACTGAGAAATGAGGAACACCATACTCACAGTTCTTCCCAGCCTCGCAAAGTGGTATTACACTGCACATCCAATCTACACAATATGCTAGACCATCTTTGTGCCTCATCTACACCTAATCCTGTGCCATATGGGATACACCCTTTTGAAAGACTTAGGCCCATCCACCAAATCCTACTCTAGTCATGTCCTAACAGAAGCAAGGCTGCCTGAGGGAGCAGTCATATTACATGTCAGCTCTGCTATAATTTCTGCATAGCATTTTATGTTCACATGGCCACCATCCAACTGTCCATTGGAACAACCAGCAACATACTGTCTCGCATTATATATTCAGAAGACATTACAAGTATTACTTGCTTGTACAATAAAGAAACAAATAATTATTCCCATAGTGGCTTCCATACATACATAAAAAGCAGAGGCCAATAAGTCATGCATAACTGAACAAATAGTACAACCTATTGGGATTATTTGACTTGTGAGAGAAAATTATGGAAATGTTGAAAACATTAATTGATGTACACTTGAAGATAGGAACAAATAATCCTGCGAAACCCTAGTTACAGAAGTTCAAGAACCAGTATTAATTGAAGAATCTAGGATATTCTTCAGTGCACTATGTATCACTTCTGTGTGGACATATCAGACAAAAGCTAATTACAGCATGCACAGAGGCATGTAAGCAGTCATTTTTCCTGCTCTGCATATGATTGAAATAGGAGGAAACTCTAACATGGTACTATGATAAGTACCCTCTGCCATGTAGTTCACAGCGGTTTGCTGAGTTTTTGTGTAGATGTAGATGTGATAGCCTTCATAAGACTATCAGCGTATTAGAAAGTCTCTTCCATGTAGCCTGGCTACCCATGGACCACTTGCCTGCAGTGATGAGCAGTCCCTAGAGTGGTATACTGTTGGTTGTATTAAGGCTTTCACAGGAGCAATACCTATTAATTTAACCTGCATACAAGTTTCTCATGCCTTTCCATATACACCCCTTTGCCAAGAAACCAGCTGTAAATGAAACACGTACCATCACCTAATATTCTCCTGCATTGCAAGTACTGAAGCATTTCCTTCACCAGGGCTGTGATTACTTAATTTTAGGTCTGAAAATGAAGACATCCTATCAACAATCCTTCCCACTGTGCCAAAGCATTCTGTCACCCACTCAATATTCTAGTCCAATCTTCCACAACACCTACTCCAAGACCCTTGCCACATGGGTAATTAATGTGATATTTTGTTGCCCACCCAATCGACACAGTATTCTAACCCATCTACTGCTGTCCACTAGCCACATGGGTTATACCTCTGCATAAGATCCAGGTGCAAGACTGGCCAGTATAGCCATCTGCCACATCCTACTCCAGTTCCATCCCAGGCGTATATTCTCCTCTCAGAATAAGGGCCACTTGTATAAGCAATTAACATACACCAGCTCTTCTGTTATTTCTACACAGTGTTTTATGTGGGCATGGTCAACAGTAAACAAACTGTTGCCAGCATCAGAGTTGACAACAGTGCGGCTGAACTCGTCTTTGAACACATAGTGCTCAATTTCATTGGCTGTTTTTCAAACTATGACATCTAGATCCTCCTGTCCCCCCACCCCACCCTACACTCCCACCCCCTTTTCCCAACACCAGTTGTCTGAATTGCATAAATGAGAATTTTCTAGCAACACAGCCTTCTGTGTCGGTATCATCCAGTCCTCTTGTCTCCTCCAACCATTGCACTACACCCATTTCCACCCTTGCCCGATTACACTCACTTGCATCTTGCACTCACACTCTGTTCTCCAGTCTCCCTCTTCATCTGTTCTAGCTGCCTCTCCCAATAGCCCTCTACATTATTGTGCACTGTTCTCAGTATCCCTTGCCTGTAGATGAAGTGAACTCATTGGTGCTGCATTCCTCTCTCATGCACATGCTGCCTCCCCCTTCCAGCCAACCACCATCCTACCTCATCCAAACTATCTCCTCTCCTTCCCCTCCACTACAGCTTTGGGTAACCTTCACCTCAGTTGAGCTACAGTGCCAGAACATCGAAGTCAGCCAGGACAGTGTAGCTGCAGAGATTTTGTGTATGTATGTATGTATTTATCTGGGGCAGGGTGTATTTATCTGGGGGCAGGGGAGAGGGGAATATGCTCTGTAACTCTGAAAGAGGATTTATCCAGAAAAAGGTAGATTGGGATCCATCTAGACATGGTGACTTATTTGTTTTCAACTCTTTCTGCACCAGGGATGCCTATTACTGTATCGCTCATATCTTAGTGCAATGGTCATACAGTGGTGTGTTTATATGATTCTCCTTTGTGAATGATTTCTTAAATGCAGAATTTAAAACTTTGGCTTTCATTTTGGTATCTTCAACAGCCACACCAAGCTAATGAAGGGAGTGACTGGACATCAGACCAACTTACCAATTATACATAGGACTAGAATTTTCTTGGGTTCTCAGCCAGATGTTTTGCTAAGGTATGATAGTGGTAGTTGTTGTTTGCTTCACACACAGATCTTTTCACAGACGCACAAATGCCTGCTAGCCTTTGCTTATTATCATTTGCACATTCTCTTTTGAACTGAGAGTGAGACAGTGCTAAACCACAGTGGATCTTTTCTCTGTTTAATCCACTTATGAGTCACATACTTGTCCAGAGCATAATTTACAATCTGTTTAAACTCTGCTTATAATTCCTCTATTTCATTCATACTGGAATTAAATGACTGCAATTGATTATCTAAGTGAGATGCTAGCAACTGCTTATCTGCTCTTTCTAGCAACACACCCTCCTACCCTTCTTGACTAATTTATTAACTTTCATAACCATAGTCACTATGATGACATAATGATCACTAATCCCTTTTTCTATAGTGATGCCATCGATAACGTTGTTTGTAGCTACAAGATCTAAGGTATTTCCATTGTGTGTGAGCTGCCAAACTAGTTGTTCAAGACAGTTTCCAGAAAAGTATTCAAAACTATTTTGGAAGACTGCACCCCCTGCATTGAATCCATAGACACCCCAGTCTATACTCAGTAGGTTATAGTCACCTCCAATGAGTATTGCATGGTCTGGATATTTACATAGTACTGACCGTAGACTTTCTGTGGATGACTCAAGAACTGTCACAGCAGAATAGAGTAGCCAGCAAAGATTAACTAGATTTCACATAGACCTGTTATATGCGACTGGATAACTTCACTGTCGCACTCAATTTCAACCTCAGTAGAGGCAATATTTTTATCAACTGCAGTGAACACTCCCCTTCTAGTGGCATCTAATCTTTCCTTGCAATAAATGTTCCATGATTTGCTAAAGAGCTTGGAGCTTCTTACTATGGGTTTTAGCCAGTTTTGGTCCCAAGAACAATTTGAGAGAGAGAAAATTTCTGGAGGACACTAAATTGGGGAAATTTGTTATGAATATTTTGACAATTTACTGATAAAATTTTGACATTCACAGCATCTTTACTCTCAGCGTGGTACGATTTCCTACCTGCGTAATGACTGGTGAGTGTTCATCAGAGTACCTCAAACTATGTCATAGCCTTAAAAGTCCTGTGTGCTCTCCACAAGTACTCTGCTGCCCAAGTAGCTCTTCCTTTGTGTAGTGCACCCCTGACCTATCAAAGGAGGTCCTACAATTCGCCACTCGATTACACACATCTAGAAATCTGCGGCCAAGACTATCACATAGCTGATGAAGCCTTTGGTTGAGACTCTCCGCTAAGCTCCAACCCAAAGGATCTTGATCAGCTCTATGCTGCAAATAGCAAGCTCAACTTGTACCCTACATGAGAGGCCAACTGTCTTCACCTCGACAGCTAGCTACCCGAATGAACTGAGGATGGTCCCAGAACCCTTGCAACAAACTTTGCTGGTGCCGGTGTAAGCCACAACTTGTAGACAACTGCAGCCAGCAGGGTCAATAGTTGCAGGCAAGGCCACCTCCACATTTCAGATAAGGCCCCCAGCTGACATATATTGGCTTTCTTTCCTGCCCGGAATGCTATCTTCCTAAGGGGCTCCATAGTGCACCTTAAGTTGGAACTCCTGATAAATAGCTAACTCCTGCTCGCATGTGCTTGCTTGGACCGTGATTAAGGAACAACCACTTGTTCACTCACAGTGTGAATATGTAGGGCCAGGTGTCCAGCCTATCAAAACCATGGTGGAGAATGTGATTCAGTTGCTTCAGTCATGCGTGGAACTGAGTCATGCAGGGAGTGCTCCTTTATGGCCAGACAGTGGGAATTTGGGAGCAGGTAGGTGACTGCAGAGACAAGCTATGGGAAATCTGTTTCTGTTGGGTAACTTAGTCTGTGAAGGCTTCAGTGAGACCCTTGGTATATTTAAGGAAGGACTACTCATCACTTCTGACGTTACAACCATGAATGGCCAGGGTGTATGGAAGAGTCTTCTTGGTATGGACTGGATTGCTGATGATTGGTAGGTTTCAGTATGGATGGAGGTACTGATGTAACCATCTTTGAGATTGGGGTAACATCAAGGAAGGTGACTTATTGAATTGGGGAGGACCAGCAAAGTGAGTATGGGAGAAGGCATTGAGGTTCTGGAGGAATGTGGATAGTGTGCCCTTGCCCTCTTTCTCTCTCCTCACCCCTCCAACCGCCACACTACTGCCTTCTACATGCTTCTTAAAGTCCCTAAACCCGACCACCCAGGAAGCCCCTTTGTGGCTTGTTACTGTGCCCCTAGTAAGAGTATCTCTGCTGTCATGGACCAACACCTTCAGAAACTTGCCTGTAACCTACTCTTCTGTATAAAAGACATCAACCATTTCCTTCACCAGCTATCCATAGTTCCTGTTCCTTTCCACATGGTGCCTTCTTCATCACTATTAATGCCACCTCCCTGTACACTAACATCCCTAATGGCTGCGGCCTTGCTGCTATTGAACACTACCTTTCCCGACACTTGACCAATCCCTAACCCACAACCCCCGTCCTGGTCACCATGACTAAAAATACATCCTCATCCATAATTAGTTCACCATTGAAGGCATCACCTACAAACATATCAGTGGTAGAGCAGTGAGCACGCGCATTGCACCATCCTATGTCAACATATTCATGAGCCATTGACAGGAATCCTTCCTAACCACCCAGATTGCTAAACCCCTCAGATTCATTGATGAGATCTTCATGATCTGGGCTCAGGGTGAGCACACCCTATCCACATTCTTCCAGACCCTCAACATGTCCTCCCCCATTTTCTTCACCTGGCCCTTCCCGGCCAAACACACCACCAGCCTCGATGTTAACCACCACAACAAAGGTGACTACATCAGTACCCCCATCCATATCAAATCTACCAGTGACCAACAATAATATTGTGAAGAGGGTAGTTTCTACTCACCATATAGTTGCGATGCTGAGTTGCAGATTGGCAACAAAAAGACTGTCAGAAAGTTAGCTTTCTGACAGTCTTTTTATTGTGCCTATCTGTGACTCACCATCACCGCTATATGGTGAGTAGCAACTATCCTTTTCATAATATTGTTACATGCCTTCCTGGATTTTCTATTTTTTGATATCACCAGCAATAGCTTCACTTTGGCAGATGTCAACCATTCCATACCAAGAAGTCCCTTTCATAGAGCCTAGTCACCCTTGGCCGTTGCATCTATAATGATGAGCACTCCCTCTCCACATATACCAAGGATGTCACTGAAGCCCTCAGAGCCCAAAATTACCCTTCCAACCATATACACAAACAGTGTCTTGTCTCTTTAGTCCCCTACCACCTCCCAAATTCCCACTGTCCAATCACAAAGGAGTGCCTCCCTTGTGACTTAGTACCACCCACAACTGGAGCAACTGAATCACATTCTCCACCAGGGTTCTGATCTGTACCATTTGTATCTTTCCCACCAACAACAGGTTTTCTGAATTGCTAAGGTGGGAACTCTCCTTGCAATATTTCTTACTTTCCTGAAACCTACTGACCTCAGCCTTCACTAGTCCCTGTTGTTCACCCAAGTATCCTCTTTCCTGTTCCCACTCAAGTACTGCAACACAGCCTTCTATTGCACCATCACACCCACTACTGTACTTCTCTTCCTTCCCCCCCCCCCCCCCCCCCCCAATTCAAATATCCCAATTCCACTTAGCAGCTCCACTGTGTCCCCACCACCTTCGTGCATGCCCCCACGAGCAGCACTACATCCTTCCCCCACCCTACAATGCTATCCCTCTCCCCTTCCCAACCCAGCCACCACCTCAACCACACCACTCACAGATTACTACTTATACCACGAGGCACAGTTGCTATGTGCAGTCTGGCCTCCACCGAGACAATTTCGTGTGTGTGTGTGTGTGTGTGTGTGTGTGTGTGTGTGTGTGTAGGCAGTTTTTTGTTGTGCCAGTCTGTGACTCAATGTCTATATGGTGAGTAGTAATCTATCCTTTTCATAATATTGCCAATATTCCATCCTGGATTTTCCATTGTTTGAAAGTTATCTGTCTTGTTTATATGCTTATTGATGATCCTGTGTCTCAACTATTCAGTGAGTTGTAACCTTTACTCCTTAAATTCTTTATATTCCACCAGAGACTTTCCTACCAAGCTTTTAAAGAGGGAGCATGGTTGGGCAGATATTACAGTTTGAGTTGTTTCGGGAAAGTGTAGTTGAAGGGATGGCATAAGAAAAGAATAACAGGGCTGGTTTTGGATAAAAATGTATAAGACATAGTTATTGGTGTGGGATGGAGCAGAATGAAGACAGGTGCTGGAAAGTGACAGGAATGAAGAACTGCATCAAACCAACCTTAGAGATGATGCCTAGAACATATGACACATAATAATAATAATAATAATAATAATAATAATAATAATAATAATAATAACAATAACAATAACAATATTCATCTTTCAACTTCATATATCTCAGTTATGTTTAAAAGACTACATTATGCATATTTCTGGATGCCAGCAGGAATTCTTAATAAGAATCTGGAATTACTGGAAAAACCTGTATGAAGAGGGTACAGAAAAACAGCCATCAGTGTAAATGTGCATTACTGTATACAAATCATTTCCAAACGTTAAATTGAAGGGGGTTGATCCGCAAAGCTTTGAATTTGTAGTGTGACATTTATACTCTTATCCATATGTAATTTAATTGTATATATTTCTGTGACAGAATCCAAGACAGTTCTGGAATACAATCACAACACCAGTGACAGAGATGTCAGTACCTCTAGCCAGAGCCATCAGTCTCCTCAGAGACGCAGAAAACTTCCACAACCGAGGAAAGCCCACCTGTCTTCTAAGTCCCAGAACATTCCAAGAAGACGCAATGTACAACATATAAAACTTCACAGTTCAAGTGGGGATGATGATGGTGGTGATGATGACAATGATGGTGGTGATGATCACCAAGATGATGGTGATGGTGATCGTGATGATGGTAATGGTGATAGTGATGAGGACTCAGTTGGAGAAGGAGAAAAGAAAGAGTGCGAGGAGGAAAAACATGAAGACATGAATGAAAAGTTTAATGATGAAAGGCTACCTGCAGCAGATGAGTCTGAAGTAAATGGTATGTTTCAAGGTGTGCCATATTTATTTGCATCATTCTGTGTGAAATCAATCAATTGAAAAAAAATGAACCTTGATGATTTTCAATTTAGTAATTTTTTTCTGTCAAAATAAGATAAAATCCAAAACTTTTGGACATTTAATTTTTAAGACATTAATTCTTAAAGTTTACAAAGTGTTTGATGTTTGTCTTGCTTGAAAACCTTGTAATTGCCATATCTCCCAAACTGTTTGACTTACTGATCTGAAGTTAGAACCATTTTTATCAGTTTCTTACAAACTTTGAAAATAAGATCTATTTGATTGTACTCATGAATCTGCTAAATTTTCACAATTTTTTTTAAAAAGTCAGAACTTCTTTTTATTGAAAAAATGTCACTCATGTTAATGTCTTTGCCAAATTTCATGATGGTATTGCAATGGGAAGCTACTGAAATAAATTTTATCTTACTTCATTTGGTTTGTCCACTGCACCACAGCTGCACATGGTTTGCAGACTGCTTCATAAAATTAAAGTTTGAATGAAATTGTCGTGTACTAGTTACAAACATTCAATTTATCATTTTAACAATGTAGTAAACCATGCCTTATAAAAATGTTTAAAAAGCTTACAGAGTTTGTGAAACTTTATTTTCTTCCCAATTTGAAAATATTTTTTTTGTTTTGAACAGTGATATCTCAGCAGCACAATGTAATCATAAAAAACTTTTCTAACTTTTGTTATTGTCTTGTAGATTTTGAAGAAATTGAGGCACAATTTTGCCTTTTTATGCAACTTCACATTTAAAGGGAGAGTACAATGGTTTTGGTGGCACAGTAAAAAGGCTTACAGTCAAAGCTAGTTTGCAAAATCCTATGAATAACCAAATATTAACTCTCTTCCAGTTGTTAAGTGGGGTAAAACAAATATATCATCAGTCACTTTTTTCTGCATGTCATATTATGAGCATGCAACAGAAGAAAAGAGCTTGACAAAGATTTTATGAAACCATAGCAGTCATAAAGAGGCAGAAATATAATGCATTTATTCTTATCAGCAACACCAAAATTAAATCATAAATTGTTTCTGATTTTAAGAATTTTGATGTTCATAAAATTCAAGTGGGACCATATTTAGATGGCATGGCCATTTGTACAGATTATAGGATTTGTCACTTCTGTTTTTAACAACAAATGGTCAATGGGGGTGCTATCAGAATACGAAACAGGATAAATAAACTTTTTATTTATGCATCCTTGTTGGTCAATTCCTTTTTCTGACCCAAGAAGACTAGATAAATTAGCTAATCAGATTGTAAATTATACCCTCCAACTGCCACCGAAGGTACATACATGAGATAGAGAGATTATAAAACTCATAGATTACATTGAAGAAAGATATGTTATAGTATCATGATATGTCATTATTGCTTGTGTGGACTAGGTTACGTCATGTAAAAGAAGGCTGTAATGTACAATTTTAGACTCTAATAAGATTGTATTTGGTTCACCATAATATTTTATCTTTTTGAGGCAAGTAGAAAGTTTCTCACATCAAGCCACTTAAATAACACACTGATGAACAGGAACATCATCTCCAATGTTTAATTAATATTAATGTTATTGTAAAATAAAGATAGAATTATATAAATTGTTTGTAATCTTTATTGAGCATATGTTCTTATGGCACGTGGTAAAATATTTTACAGTTTACATTGGAAAACCGAATCTGAATTTAAAATGATAACTCTTATAATGCAATAAATTATTAATCACCAAATAAAAAATCCCAGTGGTTTGACAGAATTATTTGGCGTTCACAATGTAAAGTCTAGAAATAAGTCCAAAATCCTACAGACTACATACTGAATGCTGCACTCATTATCAAAATAGAATTTATCTTAATATGTTCCCACTTGAATACCATTGTGAAATTTGGCATATGCATTACCAAATAGTGTACGACATAATTCTTTCCCCCAAAAGAAAAAAAAGATCAGGTTTTGAAATTTTAAGATTAAAAAAAAAGTTTGAGAAAATTCAGCATTTTTATGAATATAGTGAAGTAGTGCATATTTTTAAAGCTCAAGAGAAACTGAATAAAATAGTGCAAATTTTAGGTCTGTAAGCTAATAAATTTCTGAGGTATGGGTATTTTAAGGTTTCAAAATGTGACAAAAAATCGAACAATTTTGGAAACATCAAGAATTAATCGTGCAATAATGTTTGGTCCAAAACAAATCTTAATTTGAAATTTTTCATGTAAGCGACTTCTCTTATCAATGTACAGAAGAATAACAATATTGGATATGGCATGAACCAGACCCATTAGTTGATTTCACATGAAGTGATTCACATATGACACAACTATAAACCAGAAAGAGAGTGAAAATCCAATAAAAGATGAAGTGTTTTTAATGGGTGGGAATCAGTGTTTGTTATCAATCATGTTTGGTAATAAAATTTGCACATTAATTGTATCAAACCAGATGAAAGGGACCCACATGTTAGAATGTAGTTCTGAAAGTTTGGATAGTGTTGTCACATTTACTTTTATGTGTATCTTTCAGCAGTACTAAACATTTCACTTTCTTAAGGTAAGTACTTCCCAGCAGGTCTGTCTCACAGTTTATTAAATTGCAAAATTGGCAATTATTTCTGCACTTCCATCTGAAGTCTTTCCTCAGCTATAGATATTGCTGTAACTGTTTGCATGCAACTCAATAAATTTTATAATGAATAAAATATCTTTTATGCTGATATTCAGGGTAAAATCAATATAACATTTACTTTCCATTCACCAAAATATGTATAATGGTAAAGTTGGAATGTGATATCTTACAGGTATGAATGGTAATGTTAACGGAGATGATTTTTGTGCTGATGAAGATGATAATGAAGAACAGAATGATAAAGAAGAATGGAAAACACATTGGGGCATAAAGTGCAACCAATGTGACCAGATATTTCCTTTCAAATCACAGTTTGATAAACATTACATTAATTCCTATGAGAAGAAACCTGTATACACTTGCTCATACTGTAATAAAATGATGGAGAAATATTCAACATTCAGATCACATTGCTACAGGCATGTTACGGAAGGAAGATACAGGTGAGAAATTATTGTATTCACCATGTTCCCAAAATAAAGGTAGTGGGAAACGAACCTCCAGCTACAGAATTATCTGGCTGCAGGAAAGTGGCTTACCTGCATGCTTGGCACAGTTATATTACAGGACAATCTATCTACAACAGAATAACTAGGCAACACATGAGAAGCAAGAAAAACCTTTTAGTGAAATAATGTCCATCAAAATGTACTTAGCTTTTACGTGCAGCAAAATGTGCCAGGCTGTAGTGAAATGACGGCCGATAATTCTAGCATTTCCAAATATGTTTACACAGCAGCTGCTTAACTGGCTGTGCAATGTGCGGAGGTGTGCCATGCTGTGTAAAAACGATCCTATCCACACTGTTGAAGGGTAAGAATGATGGTGTTCAAAAGACTCTCAGAGCATTTACCAGTGATAGTATGGGTAACAGGACCTGCAAGATCCATTTCGTTTAAAAAAATCTGGCCCTACAATAAATGATGCCATCAACCCATGCCACACAGTTACCTTTGCAGAATGAAGTGATATTGTTGATGTGTGAGCAGATTTTGCATCAATTCCCTGTGCACTGCATGTTTGCACACTGTCATGTAACGCTTCTTGCGGTGTTGTGGCCACCTCTTCTACTGATGTCAGATCAATTGTTTTCCTCCCTCTACGACACTGCACTTCAAAAGAAACTGTCTTTTCAAATTCCATATCACTTTCTCTGTACTTTTGGCAGATATTGTAACAACACCTTTTTTCGTACCAATGAGTGTCCAGGACTTCTGCAGAGTTGCTGACGCACAGTCACCATCCTTGTAAAAGAGCTTTACCAACAGAATGCTTTTGTACATTGAAACATGGATGCCAAGTGTCTCAGATTCAAACTCTGTCTCTCTCCTTTTTTTTTTTTTTTACCCCCTTTGTATTCTGCCACTAAAAGTGCCAGCTAGTGGTAACATTTTTGTTAAACTTCCTTTTTGTTTCCATAATATTTACCCCCCTCTTTGGTGATATTCTGTTCAAATTTGGTGTCATGCTGAACAGAGGTTTATTTCTTATTGTGTTTTAAAACTGGAACTTTAATTATAATCATCTTATGTATTAAATGGTAGCCTTATTTTTGATATACAGAAAAGCACCAAGCTCATGTTTCCAAATTGTAAAATAGCTCCCCCATACATTTGATTGTACAGAAATGTTTAATTATGTTTATCATACAGATAAGATATTTCATGATTAAAAATTGTCAGGTGGCATTATATTTAGAAGAGTAGGGAGAAAAGTGATCAGTTCAATTTGAGGTACAGTAAAACAGAACTTTAGACTTTACTTACACTGTTTAATGGTAAGGGGGCGGGGGCAGATAAGTAAAATTTACTTTGAGTGTTTTTCATTCCTAATATTCATTGTCATGTTTTGTAATAAGTTATGTGAACCCGTTGCCAGTGACCTATCGTCATTTTATCTGCTAAAACAGAGGAATTGGTATAAACTGCAACCTCAGAGCCATATTTGGTAGGATGTAAAATTGTAAGAGCTGTTGAAGGATTAGTGACCAAATTCAGAGGTAAGAATTACTTGCAGCAGTGACTTCTTTGTGTAAGTGGCTGCTGAGATGCTGGGTTTTATACTGGTGGTGTGTTCTGTGAATAAATAGAACAGTTTTCTATGACAGATCATTTGCTAGTGTCATATATTTTCACAAAAAGAAAGAATGGTGGAACAGTATATTGACCATTATTTTTGTGCAGAATGTCAATTAGTGAGTCAAAGTTTGTCGTTGCTAATATGATTTCAGTGTGAGTTACAGCAGTAAAGCCAACTGAGTGGCTTCCAGATCAGTGGTAGTCAACCTGGTCTTACCACGCACTAA
The DNA here is from genome assembly GCF_023897955.1 of Schistocerca gregaria. Taxonomy (NCBI): domain Eukaryota; kingdom Metazoa; phylum Arthropoda; class Insecta; order Orthoptera; family Acrididae; genus Schistocerca; species Schistocerca gregaria. Next base: position 769,463,469 of record NC_064920.1, read on the forward strand.
TATAAATTCCAGTTTTCATGGTGGGCAATAGGCAATTGGGAAGTTAAAGATACAGTCATTAGGCTTTCATAAAATTTTGATAAAGTATTTGTTAAGTAATTGTTATTATATGCTTTAACATACTGCAATTCTGCTATAAAGATTTTATAATTTAAAGTTACTTTCCTATTTTAAAAATAATAGTTATTCTGGAACTAATGGGTGGTTAGAAAATTTTCCTGCTAACAGAGGTACAATAGTGAGCAGTAGGCAAAAAAGGTAGACTATCCTGTTCTAGGTTATCATTTGCCCATTACTATGTATATTTCTCCCTGTGTACAACTGTACAACTGACTATTATATGATATGACTTGTTGATACTTCGAGCTTCTGTCTACACAACATGAGTTACATAGTACCCCTGTTATGATGATGATGATGATGGCGGCGACAATGACATTGAAAGACCAAGATCATACTGGAAGCAATTTGAAATAGATTATGAAAGAAGTACATTTTTTTTAGATTTTTGTTTCTTTTTTAGTTTTGTTATGTATGGCTTTATGAACTTACGATTCCTTGCAGGTGTGATTACTGCCAGAAAGGCTTCAGTTTAAGAAGTATGTTGCGTGTCCATGTGTTGGCAAAGCACACAACAGTAAAACCATTTATCTGTGAAGAATGTGGTAAAGGTTTTGTTACAAGACCAGGTCTCAATATCCATCTCAAAAAACATAAGAGTGATGAAAAGATGGAGTACCCCTGCACTGATTGTGGTAAAATGTAAGACATCTTATTTTTGAAAATTTAATTTTGTTTTGTCCCACAGAATGTATTTTTGTCACATCCCTCCTACTCTCTCATCTCTACATCTCCCCTACCTTCTCTCCTCCCCCATTTTTCTCCTCTGTAATTTTTCTTAACGGGAAACAGAAACATATTCTTTACATTGTGAAAATTAGTATGATCAAGCTGTTGTTTGTGTTTCTTGAATTGTATAGATAATGAATGAACTTATGAAATGTAGAGTGAAAGTGTCATGATTTTTATATAAGTCAATGATTATGGCTTTCATTGGAAGGCATACAAGTATGTACAGTCAACAAAGCAAAACTGTTTGCATGGGAAATGGCCAAATTGTATGTCGGCATTCTCAGCATGTACACCCACATCCCAAATTGTGTGAACACTTTTGTCCTATTAATGCCCATATTGGATTATAGTGACATCATCATACAAGTGAGATGTACTATATAGAACATAGGAAATTAATACCAGTTAAACATTATACATGGACATATAGGACGTAAGCAACAATCACAAAATATGTAATGATTAGACCAGCAGCATTAGATGCATTCCAAAACAGGTGTTAGCATCACTGTGTAAGCAGTTCACAGTCAGAGTTCCAGGGTGTCACTTGTTGAGTCCCAGTTTGGCTCTGCCATTCAGCCATTTCTTTCTTTCTTTCTTTCTTTCTTTCTTTCTTTCTTTCTTGCCCCCCCCCCCTCCCCCCCCCCCCAATTGTGGTAGGTGTCAATGGCCTTTCTGTATGAGCTTCTCTTAATGAGTGCAACACTGGTGCCTATTATTTGTAGTCTTTTAGAGAACTACTGTAGCTTGAACTAACAAATCTGTATCACAAAGCTCACCCAAGTTATTTAAGAGAATTTGTTTTATAGGCATGAGATAATATTGTTATTTTGGGGAGTAAGTGGTTTTAGACCAACCTGATTTACTTCTATGAAAAATGTTATCTTTTACAAAGCTCATATTTCAAATGTAGTAAGTAACTAATTGAATAATAATTTATTTCTTTAGCATGAAAGAAACTAATATACTTTTTATGTACTCAAATGTAAGTGCCAAACTCAACAGTGATCCTTTTCCAATATTTATTACCGAGCGAGGTGGCGCAGTGGTTAGCACACTGGACTCGCATTCGGGAGTACGACAGTTCAATCCTGTCTCCAGCCATCCTGATTTAGGTTTTCCATGATTTCCCTAAATCGTTTCAGGCAAATGCCGGGATGGTTCCTTTGAAAGGGCACGGCCGATTTCTTTCCCAATCCTTCCCTAACCCGAGCTTGCGCTCCGTCTCTACTGACCTCGTTGTCGACGGGACGTTAAACACTAACCACCACCACCAATATTTATTTGGGAACACTAAAATTCACTATCATCCTCAATTTTGAAGACAGTCAGGTCCAAATTAAGTTGCTGAAGATGAAGTTATGTCTGTATGCATAAAACTGTTCGTAGAAGTTGCAAACAGAATGAGGAAATAGATGTTAAGTGTTAATTAGCATGAATTCTATAAATAAAATTTATAGTGCAATGACTTCATGTAGACTTCCAATTAACAAACATACAGTTATACCAAATTTTGTAATATAAAGAGGAGTAATGTGAGACTAGGGAAGTTTCTCATATGGAATGAGGCTTGTACATCCACCCCAAACAAGACTGTGATGTGGCCAACATATGAATGCTGCAGCTTGTATTGGTGGATCATAGTGTGTTCTCCAAGGCCTGCAGACCATCACAGGAAAATCATTCACTGAGCTAAATAGTGCTCATCTGAAAAGATGAAGTGATGTCAGGCACAGTCTACATCCAGTTCAGCAGATGCAATGCTATAATGTTTGTGACCATCAGGGAGGGCTACTTTATTTGCAACCCTGCAGGCTCTAAGCCCAGCATCCTGTAAGCAGTTGTGAATGATTTGATTATCCAGGGAAATTGATCTCATTTTTTAGTTTGACGATATTTAGAAACATATTCCATACAGGTGTCGACTTACACATTGTTTTGCTGAGGTGTCAGCTCCTTGCTGAAGCCATTGCATAAATCCAGTCAATTACTCCTCTCTTGTGGCATCACGTTATCCCCTTCTGGGCAAAGTAAGGTTCAAAACCACACCTAGCTGCTGGTTTATGTTCACTGAAACGACCATTCTGGATGAGTGCCAGAACACTATGTCTTGTAGCCTGTGTATGCTGGGACATCCTGACAGTAAATGATCATTTGTCACATACCTGTCTGTGGCACATTGTGTTATCATGTTCAGCATACCTCAGGTAAATTTATGTTCCACTTGCAACCCTCCAATAAACAATACAGTGAATAAAATGATATTGAGGGGATGTGAACACCAACTACTTCAGTGGAATTTCGGAGACTCAATTGCTGCTATGTGGCGACCATGTAACTATACAGATTTGTTGTTGTTTCTGTAGTCATGGCAAAAGCAGCTCAATGTAGCATAAGAGTATAAGATTAAGTGTTACAATGTATATATCAAATAATATGTAGTAATTGTATTCAGTCACAGTAAATCAGAAATGTATAAGTAAAATCATTACAATAAGAAGGAAACAACTACACTGAAAAAAGTGTGTTACCCTACATGTGGTGCTGTTACCAGTGTTTGTCGCATTACCACTACTGCAAGCTGTGCACAACCGAAGGTGCCAGAGCTTATCATGACATGCTAACAGTATTGTCTTATAGACTGTACAGTGTGCTTGTAACTAGTCTTGTCACCAAGATGCACTGTGATACGTACAGTTTAATGTAAATGAAATGTATCGTTGTTGCCCAAAGAGTAACATTACTAATAAAATCAGTGCAGTGAGGGACCTTGAAAATGTCATATTATTTGATAAACAAGAGAGAATTGTGAGAATGTAAATTCATTACTTTCAACTTTGTGTATTTCAATTTTAGCTTACACACTAGAGGTGGTCTGACAGCTCATCAAAATGTTCATAAATTAGGTCGACGTTTCATGTGCGATGTTTGTGGGAAGACTTTCACACAGAAAGTAAACATGCAGCAACATGTGAAGCATCACACTGGGGAACGTCCATATGCCTGTGAAAAATGTGGAAAGTGGTATGAATTTAACCCTAATTTTTTTTTTTTTTAATGTTGATTTCATTTTTGGACTCAAATACTTCACTACCATGAAATATTCTTATAGTTTTCTTTTTCTTTTGTTTCAGCTTTGCTGAAAAATCACACTTAAATCGTCACTACAGCTTTCACAGTGAAAAGAGGCCTTATCAGTGTCCTGTCTGTCAAAAAATGTACAAAACTGAACGGTGCTTGAAGGTCCATGCCATGGTTCATGCTGAAGCGAGACCTTATGTTTGCACATATTGCAATAAAGGATTCCTTAGCACTACAAAATTAAAGGTATTGTATTGCTCGTATCACAGCCCCACACAATTTTGTATTCCTATTGTATATAGTAGCTCCCTGTCAGAAGTGTGTAGTATAACAACTGAAAAGACTGTAAAAGGCATAAATGAAGTAGCTCACCTTAGTAAGATAATGAAGGAATGATGACAGAAAAATGGAAACATTTTGTGATTTTGTGGGATGTTGAATAAAACTGAACATTAGTTCTACATAATTTTCCTTTTATCAGATAGACATTACATTTTTATGGATAAATAACATGTGTGTATTTCAAATTTCCACCACTCCTAGTTGAGTATAAGATAATGAAGAGTGAGAAGTTAACAGTGCAGAGAGTGAAGAAAAAAATGAATGTTAAAGAGTAGGGAGAGGGATTGTGCACATTGTATCTGTAACATTTGTTAAGTAGCTTGAAGTGATATTTCGTTGTTTTATAACGGAGGTGCCTCTTATGATCCAGGGCCAGTTTTTGCTGCCACTCATACAGTACTACAAATTTTAAATAGTTAAGTTGAGGCAAATAATGATTATAGATAAGTACAATAGTAAGCACAGTGCAGAACCTTATTAGAAGACACCTCCGAGGTAAGATATATTGGTATAGGAGAATAAATACAAGTAGGATTACTGCAAGAAACACTAACATTTAAAGATGAAATGTCAGTTGCCCTGAAGTCAACATGCCGTACAAAGAACATCAATCAAATTCAGAAATGTCATAATGTCCCAAGAATGCCCACTGATGATCTTTTAATAGAAGGTCTGATTCTGTATAAAAACAATACTTCAGTCTGTGATGGACATACCACATGGGCAGCATGGAGTGGGCTAAAATTGCCACAGCCTCTTCTGGAAAGAATGCTGTATCTTCTGAATCCTACGCATTTGGATGGGACCTCAAATGCCCCCTTCCTTCCTGTAGTTTCATTGGATATTTTGATATCTATCTCCAAGTGACAGCTAGTTTACATTTTTAGCACCCTCATGGCATCTCAGGAGCAAACAAACATGTGACCATTTGTGCTGCCATTCTTCATCATGTTCAATATATCCTATTGATCTGACTCCATGGGCCCTCCCAACACTTGAGTAGTATTCTATGATGCGACCACCAGTGTTTTGTAAGGAGTCTCTTTTGTAGATGGGTAGCATTTTTCCAGTATCCTATCACTGAACCAAAGTCTGCCACCTGCTTGACTTAGAATTTACAATGAGACCTTGCAGACTGGCTCTCCTTGATTTTCGTGATACCTATAGGATTTGAAGGTCAGTACCCAGACATCAATTTCCCAAAGCAGTAGAGCACAATTCTCAAAAAGACTTAAACAGCCATTTTTGAAGATCAGAAGATTTCTGAATGTGGTGAAGTACGAAACATTTCTATCTATTTACTGTAATTGTCAATAGATCAGTGTATGATGTAAGAGTCTGGTAGTTGTGTTGTCACTAGTTTCAATCTTGCAAGCAACAACTTTTTTTGCTTTTATGTCAATTTCATATTTGTTAACAAGTAGGAAATAATATGTATTTAATGTTTTTTAAATAAAAATACTGACTTTTATTTTTAATTACTATATTAATGTATTCACAGTAAACTAATCATAGGTACTATGCTTTTTCATCTGATGACACAAGCAATTTTACATTTCTGAACATCTAAAGCAAATTTTCAATATCTGCACCACATTGATATCTTATTAAGATCTGACTGAGTATTTATGCAGCTTATTTTCAGACAATACTTTGTTACAGATAACTTCATCACCTGCTGACAATCTGAGGGCACTATTAATATTGTCTGCTATGTCATTAAAAAACAACATTGACAGTAATGATTCAAACATCCTTTCCTGGGGTATTGTTGGTGTGGTACTGACTCAAATGTTTTTTAGAAGTCAAGAAATACTGCATCTGCTTGACTGACTTATGCCATTGCTTCTATGATGTCATCAGAAGAGTGGAGTTTGGTTTCAAATGACAGATGTTTTCAGAAACTGTGCTAATTGACATAGAATATGTCATTCTGGTTGAGATAATGCATTACATGTGAGCTCAGAATATGTTATAAGATTGTACAACAGGTGAATGTTGAAGGTATTGGGTCACACTTTTGTGAACCACTTCTGCCCCTCTTCTTGTTGGTGGATGCAGTGTGTGCTTTCTTCCAACTACTGGGCAGTTTCTCATTTGAGGGATTTATGGTATTTTACAGTTAAAAAAAGGGGGTTCACTCAAATGCAAAGTCTATGTGGAATCTGATAGAAATTCCCTGGTGCTTTATCCAATTTTAGCGATTTCAATCGTTTCTCAACACCACTGACACTATTATCTATATCAGTCATTTTTGCAGTGGTGCGAGAATTAAACTAGGGCAGTATTCCTGGATCGTCATGTACAAGAGAACATTTTGAAAATGAAGTTAAACATTTCTGCTTCTCCTTTGCTACATTCAATTTGGTTCCTCAGGACAATAACTTTGGTGTTATTGACAGCCTGTACATATGACCAGAGCTTATTTGTGGTTTGTGAGAAGTATCTTCATGGATTCTGCTAAGGTTATTGTTGAAGGTTTTTGCACTATGCATTTTGACAGCGCAATTTAACATTTGTCTGACTATAGCTCTTTTATGCAATAGTCATTGTTTCTTTAGAAGTTCCTTTACAAGGACTGTATGCTAGGGAGGGTTCCTCCTATCATGAACTGTTGACTAGGTACACATTTATACACATTTACGTAGTCCATATTCTTCTAACTTTTCATCACAGTTCCAGGAGATGCTTCTGCGCTTGGCAAAATATTTCTAGTTCTTCCACTAGATGTGACATTACTGCTTAGTTATCTCACTTACAGAAGATGTAAATATTTCTCATTATTTAGCTGTCCTTTGTAACTTGGTAACCATTATTGCTATAGCTGCTTCATATCACTGATAGCAGTTTCAACATGGTCATTCTCAAAGAGGTCTGGGTTGTTTGTTGCCATTATATTCCATACTAGCTTTGCCTATTTTGTCTTTTGCAATGCAATGCCTCTTTTTCTATTTATGTAGGCACACACACACACACACACACACACACACACACACACAGAGAGAGAGAGAGAGAGAGAGAGAGAGAGAGAGAGAGAGAGAGAGATATGGATGTATATTCACTTCCACATATATTTAACATATTTCACACATATTTGTACGCACACTTCCTCCAGATCTCTAGCGAATTTCACCTTGTATCATCTGAATTCTGTGGAAAGTGATAATTTTGCCAGTAACTACTGTTTTGAAAGAAAAAGTACTGTTACTGGCAACTGTCTGATTCTTTGCTGTTTTACATTATGTGACTCAAGAGAAGGTGTTAAATGCATCTGTAGTACTGAGCCATGTGGCATGATCTTGGGTCTGAAACCTGATGTGGTTGATGCATTTTGCAACACAAATGAGAGACTGACTATGCTTCATAGATTTGAAGTATTCCAAGTCAAATAATTACAGGGAACAAATGCCAACATTTCATTTTTGAATGTTTGTACATATCACTCTCTCTCATCATCACTGCCACCCCTAGTGGTAATGAAGTAGTAATCCCACAGCATCTTTATGCAAGTAATAAGCCATGTATATAACACAATTGATTGTAATTGCTCCAGGCATTCCTGAGTTACACTTTTTCAACCCAAACACTAAACAATAGGTGTGTTAGGAATGTCTTACTGTCCCAGTTAATTTTTAAAGACATCAAGTGATATGTGTGTCAGTTGTGGTAGAAATTCCTTCAGGCATTATAGAAATATGCTGATACATCAGTGTTTTTGCACCCCTTATTTCCCCCATATGTAGGTGTGAAACATTGTCATGACTGCCACTGATAAGTCTATCAGCCCAGAAAAATATAGATTTTCTAGAAATATCAATCATTACTGAACATTTTTACATGTCAAATCTTCTCATCCTCTTCACCCCTAGGGGCGGTTTTGGTATATTATCCCCACAATATTTTTATACAGACAGTTATACAAATAGTGAGTCATATATTTTGTTGAAACTGCTACAGACATTCCTGAGTTAAGCTTCTGTGCCATCCACTTTTCACATCCACCCCTGTGGGCGGTAGTTGGTTTTTATCCCCACAGAAAACTTAGCAGGTGATGTGAGCACAGCAGCTCATCGAAGTTTCAATGTATTCAGATGAATGGCACAGGAGAGCATAGAAGAGAAACAAACAAATAATCATTTTTATGTATTAGATATTTCTCTCAAAAGTAGGCTTCTGAGCAAATTGTTTTAGGTTGTTTTCTGAGAACCATTTTGCAGGACATCTTTTCATACTCACATTTCACAAAACTGTAATTTCCCAATTGATTGTTGGATGACTAAAGTCTCTTCAAGTGAGGACAGTATGGTTGAGGAACATTCATACTATCAAACTGAGGTTTTGTCTAAAGTTTTCAGAGATTTATGTGGAGGTGAGTTTGGCAGTTGTTACAAAGATCCAGTTACATGTTTGTGCCCACTCTTGACACTGAATCTTTCCCAAACAATCTGGCATGCATTTTCGATATCCATCTTGATGGATGTAGGTTTTATAATCACCACAACACTTGTACCATCTCCTTTGCCTATCCTTTTAATATACACTTTGACTGAGTTCAAAATTCTCACTTCTGTCAATTTGTGAGTTCATCCAACTTCCTGTTGCTTGTATTATATGATCTCCTATGTTTTTAGTAGTGTCTCAGACTTTGATGCTTTCTTGATAATGCTCTGCCCGTTGATCATTAGTATTTTAAAAATCTTGTCTGTGCAGTGCTGTGAATGCTTTGGCAGTTGATCACTGGAATTTCTGTAGTCTTGTCTGTGAGGGCATTTCTTTGGATTTTACATGAATACTTCAAGGCCTCCTACAGCTCTCATCACCTGAAGAGTTGCCTAATCTAAAACATTTCCTTGTGTGCAACCCAGACACGATCATCTATTTTTGTAGCAGCATCTGAAGTGTAGCATTCATATGACCCATTTAGGAGGATCCTACAATGGAGTAAGACTAGGAAGTTGCAGTGTTGCTTGTCACAGAAGCTTTGAAGTCACTGCTTCAAGCCTTCCATTTGGCTCAGAATCAGGGGGCCACACAATTAGTTCTGGGGACAGTACTGCAGAATGTGAACTTCATTGAAGTTCCAAGAGAAAGGTTGATCTTTTCCATCTTGTCTGCCGGTTGCTAGAATGAGCTAATTTGTCCTCAAAGCACAGGTGACTGTTGTTGTTGCTGTTGTTGTTGTGGTCTTCAGTCCTGAGACTGGTTTGATGCAGCTCTCCATGCTATTCTATCCTGTGCAAGCTTCATCATCTCATCATCTCCCCCCGTACCTACTGCAGCCTACATCCTTCTGAATCTGCTTAGTGTATTCATCCCTTGGCCTCCCTCTACAATTTTTACCCTCCGCCCTGCCCTCCAGTACTAAACTGATGATCCCTCGATGCCTCAGAACATGTCCTACCAACCGATCGCTTCATCTAGTCAAGTTGTGCCACAAACTTCTCTTCTCCCCAATTCTATTTAATACTTTCTCATTAGTTATATGATCTACCCATCTAATCTTCAGCATTATTGTGTAGCACCACATTTCGAAAGCTTCTATTCTCTTCTTGTGCAAATTAGTTATCATCCATGTTTCACTTCCATATGTGGCTACACTCCATACAAATACTTTCAGCAACGACTTCCTGACATTTAAATCTATACTCGATGTTAACAAATTTCTCTTCTTCAGGGACGCTTTCTTTGCCATTGCCAGTCTACATTTTATATCCTCTCTACTTTGACCATCATCAGTTATTTTGCTCCCCAAATAGCAAAACTCCTTTACTACATTAAGTGTCTCATTTCCTAACCTAATTTCCTGAGCATCACCTGACTTAATTCGACTACATTCTATTATCCTCATTTTGCTTTTGTTGATGTTCATCTTATACCCTCCTTTCAAGACACTGTCCATTCCATTCAACTGCTCTTCCAAGTCCTTTGCTGTCTCTGACAGAATTACAATGTCATCGGCGAACCTCAAAGTTTTTATTTCTTCTCCATGGATTTTAATACCTACTCCTAACTTTTCTTTTGTTTCCTTTACTGCTTGCTCAATATACAGATTGAATAGCACTGGGGAGAGGCTACAACCCTGTCTCACTCCCTTCCCAAGAGCTGCTTCTCTTTCATGTCCCTTGACTCTTATAATTGCCATCTGCTTTCTGTACAAATTTTAAATAGCCTTTCGCTCCCTGTATTTTACCCCTGCCACCTTCAGAATTTGAAAGAGAGTATTCCAGTCAACATTGTCAAAAGCTTTCTCTAAGTCTACAAATGCTGGAAATGTAGGTGACTAGCATTGTTTTTTCTAACGTGTTCCACAGTCAGCAGTTGGTTGCGCCTTGTCCCCGAATTGGCTGTCAAAACAGTCTATTCAGCGTGTTGAATGAGGCCCCCAGGCATACACACTAAGTGCATTGGGTATTCCTTCTCATGCCTTTCTGGCATTTCCCTAAGGAGGGGCCATTATTCACTGCATGTTTGTGAACTGCTGATGATTAACGGACCCCTGCCCTTTTGTGCTCACCTCCCCTTAACATGAAATACGGCAGGCTTCTCAACAGGTGAAGTATGTTCAGTGGTTTTAGTTTCTTTGGGAAACAGCAAATTGAATTTGTTGATAAAGGGAATGTGAGCAATACTCTAAGTTCTCTCTGTTCTCTTCCTCCCCTCAGAAGGGCCCCTAAACCTACCACCAACATGCCACTCACAGTCAAGTGGACATGTACTCCCTGTGGAGCAGACAACATCCACAGGATAGTGTAGCATAGGATGTGCCTTTGCTATTTCTGGTACATGTTTCTTGGTAGCCCTCGCAACAACCCCTTTGCAGTAGCTTCCAGTCACTTGAAAACAGTCAGCCCAATTTCCAGTTGCTTGCAAACAGCAACTGAAGCATCCCATTCCTAAGGACGATGTAGTTGGGCTGTATTGTGGGTGGCTCATTATGGAACAGTAAGAGAATAACTTTAATTTATGCTTGTTGGTTCTCTCTAATTTTTGGATGTGTTATGTTACAAAAAATACATATTTAATTTAAGAATTGAAACAATGTACACCCAATAAAGTTATTTCTGTTTTGACAAAGGAAAAGATATCCCAAATGAAATTTATTGGTTCCCTGAAACTATGTGGAACTTTGTGATTTTTTGTTTTATTTTATTTTAAAAAATATTATTGTGACTAAAAACTTGAAAATGTGGAATTTATTATGAATACAGATAATATACACTGATGTTGGAAGGGGAAATTAAATGTTTCATTGTAAGACAATTATAGTAAATGTAAAATGCAGTACCAAGAAACAGCACTTGCCTTTAAAATAGCTTTGTACACATTGCAACCAAATACCGTATTTACTCGAATCTAAGCCACACTCGAATCTAAGCCGCACCTGAAAAATGAGACTCGAAATAAAGGGGAAAAAAAATTCCCGAATCTAAGCCGCACCTAAAATTCTAGACTCTAAATTCAAGGGGAGAGAAAAGTTTTAGGCCGCACCTCCAAATCGAAACAAAGTTGGCCCATTGTAATATGAGACACAATTTAGGTCGAATGAATGACGATACAGCTACAGTAGTTTGGTTCGAGTCGTAAGCTTAGCAGTTAAGCTTTACCAGGTAGCCATCGCTATGCGTCAGGCGCTCCGTCCGTATTTATACGGGTACCCTTCCTTTTTCACGTGCTTCGTCTGGTTTGAATCGATTGCTTATTTTGCTTTGGTCTGATAACTGTTGTTTTCTTTGTTATAGGTGTTCACGTCACTCTAAGCTGAAAATGCATTACTGTACTATGTCATGCATTGTTTGTCACATTCTGATAGGGCGTGTTTACAGCCTGTCGCCGCTCGCGGCAAGGCTTGCTTTTGTGCGCTCTACCACCGCTTACAAAAAAAAAAAAGACAGAGAGAGAGAGAGAGAGAGAGAGAGAGAGAGAGAGAGAGAGAGAGAGAGAGAGAGAGAGAGGGAGGGAGGGAGAGAGAGAGAGAGAGAGAGAGAGAGAGGGAGAGAGAGAGAGAGGGAGGAATCGTCTCATTAGCGAAACAATGACAAGAGATTGCTATTTGTTGTTACTTACACTGCTGGTTTCTTTGATAATGATCAACAAGAACCAAATAATAGACTGCGTATGATAGAACATGTTCTGAACGAGAGTTAGGTGAAAAAATTTTCTCTGTTTGAAAATCTTTGCGGCCGCTTCTTTAGTACATCAAATTCTGCACAGAAATTAGTCATCTTAGATTTAAAAATCTAGTCAGTTGCCTTACTTCATTTCTGACTGTATCACTATTAGGCATAAGAATAATACGAATAAAAACATGACACGATACATATATTCTTCCGCGTTTGCTGTTGTCTCACTCTAGTTTCGTAGTTTATTAGGCAGACAGAATTGAAATTAGATAGCAGCAAACACGAAAGAATACATGGCAAAATGTTTATATTCGTATTATTCTTATGGTGAAGAGAATACTGCATGTGATTCACATTTCATCAGGTTCCTATTAGCAACCATCTCTTTTCACAGGTAGAAAAAAATTCAGAACATAGAGTTGGCCATATTGACAAACATCCCAAACAGTTCTGCTAGTTGTATTTTCGTAGTACATTGAAATTCTGCTACATTCGAAGATGAACAATACGGAATTTGTATTTACTTCGTTGGATAATGTATGAAAATGCAGTGGTCGAAACTCGGGGCGGAAAAAAAAAGCTCGTCTTCCACCTATTTTTTAAGTTTATTTACTGACGCAGAGGTTTTGTTGCCAGTATTTATCTTTGTGCCTACAAAGCATGCCTGTGTAGCGCTACATATATTCGATGGTAGAAGTTAGTTTTGGCGGCACCTACCAACATTTTTCAGAACTTCCGCTTGCTTTGCAGTCGATTCTAAGCCGCAGGCAGTTTTTTTGATTACAAAAACCGGAAAAAAAGTGTGGCTTAGATTCGAGTAAATACAGTACTTTTAAACACTTCCTTAGAACAAAACTAGTCAATGAGTGAGAAAAGGGGGAATGTTGCACTAATTACATAAATAGCTACAGTAAAGTTAAGGAAATATGATCTTCCAAACAAAATGCTGCTGAGGAAGTTTGTAGAATGTGATTCTTTCTCCTTGTAATTTTGCAATTTTATACAGTGGTACTTTTCTGACTTGGAGTACCAACTTGTTTTCTGTGGACGTGTACTATTTTCCATGCTATTTAATTTCCATCATATATATATAAATATGAATAACCTGAACTTTAAAAAGCATAGCTTAGTCAAAAGCTGTATATTTCTTTCTGCAATGCTGGTAAACAATATAGCAGTGGAAAACTGTGTAAAATAAAGGATAATGAATAATTATGTCAAATATTGAATACATATTGTGTGTGAACTCGGGATGCTATTAATTTGAAAATAATGCATCTTACCATAGTACGTTGGCTTCCCTTCAAATAGTGCTCAGAATTCTGCTTTCGAAAATGTGTTCCTTAATTGCTGACATGTTTCATATGACTAACTTGTTTCTTTTCTTTACCTCTTAAATATACATAGCAACACTACAATATCCACACAGGCGAGAGGCCATATGCGTGCAAATTCTGTGAAAGAACATTTACAAATTACCCCAATTGGCTGAAGCATACACGTAGACGTCATAAGGCTGATCCTCGAGGAGGTGTAATGCAGCAGCAGTCACAGCAGCAGCAGCAGTCACAGCCACAGCCACAGCAGGCACAACATATCATGCAGCCACAGGTACCAAAAAATTAATGTAGAAACATAAGTTACTGAAATATTGCATAGGTTATCAACCCAGCTAATTATCTGAGCTAATTTGGCAAATTCACAATCCAGAATGAGTTGCAAATAATTGACTAGTTACCTTCTAAAAATAAAATAAAAAGATCAGGACCAGAAACATTTTAGTTCATTAGGCATTTTTTATTAACAAGTGTGTTTTCAAATATGTGCCTTGTAGTGCAAGCCACGTGTTGAGCAAGTCATTTGCCATTGAGCCCTTTTCTAATGGAAGTCGTGTATTGTCCGTATGATTCTGTGCCAAATATACATTGAAAGCAGAAGAAAATTGTTAACAGGTTCTGTTCCATGTGAGTTCTGTAGCTATGCCCACCATTGTTTTGCAATAAGCTATTTTTATCCAGTTTCACTCTAAATTCCTGATTCCTGTTATCATCAGAACTCACTCATATTTACTCACCCAAAAAATTACAATTCAGTTTGAATCTCTTCCTTTGGTCTGATTCAGTGGAGATCACACAAAGTTACATAATACTAAAAACTAGCTGAGTTGTAAAGTTCTCCAATCATTCTTCCTGCAGTTGATGATAGTGGGAGTCTGGTATATATAATGCAAATCAGTGAATCCTAAACTTAGCCATTACATTTTAAAAACTGCCGCAAGGGCCTTCAAATGGCTATTGAATAAGAGCAGTATTACTCTTTTGGTTGTATGGTTCCATTAACAGAATGTAAATTTTGATAATGCTTTATCAAATTCCCAATAGCTCATAACATTTCACCATACAAATGTTAAAGATTTTCTAATACCGTGCTTATTCCAAGCATTAATAGATATCTAATCTACGTGTCATTTTACATCATCATATTTCATAATTATTTATTGGGTATATATCATTAAATTTCACTATTCATGTTTAAAAACACTGTGCTCTCAGTAGAGGTTATAAAGACTCAAATAGTGATTTCAAACTCAGGAAACCAAACTGAATTTATTTGAATTCAAACTGCTACATGAGTCATTATAGCATCTGATGTCTCCAGCATTAGGAGGCAAAAAAACAGGCACAGAAACATCCCTCAAGCCATGATCTAACACCCATGTAACAAAATGCAAATACAGGCCACGAAAGTCAGCATTATATGATCAGTATAACATTTT
Organism: Schistocerca gregaria; assembly: GCF_023897955.1. NCBI lineage: Eukaryota > Metazoa > Arthropoda > Insecta > Orthoptera > Acrididae > Schistocerca > Schistocerca gregaria. Next base: position 769,478,640 of record NC_064920.1, read on the forward strand.
GGTAGACTGAACTCTGCTTGTGTCTTCATGTCTTGCCATCATAGGAAGGTTTACTGTTACTTTCATAGAGTAATATATTCACTTATTTTGACAATTTCCTGACAAATGATCAGGGTAGTGAGTATTATATTCAGATGTTTTATGTTTTTTATATTATACTTCCGGACTTATTCCACACCCACGAGAGTCACATCATTTTTGGGCCTATGGAACAAAAACTAGATCTAATGTAATCATAGTATCACAGTAAAACAAATCATAGAAAGTTCTTCCTTTCTGTTCATTCCGCTTATTCATAATATGGTTGGAGCATAATACTATCACTAATTATTTCCCCTTCCCTTAACTATTTCGTCTCTTTTTGAAACATGTACTTAAAAAGGTGGCTGTGGTGGTCTATCGGATAGAGCACTAGGCTCCGGCCCAAGGTCTGTCCTCCAGCATGGCCCAGGTTCACTCAGCTTGCTATCAAATGAGTGTTGACCATCTCTCCCAGGGAAAAAAGGCAGTCAGGGTAATGGAACCACCACCTTTCCCCTTGTAGTGCCATTGTGAAGAACCCTCGTGTGGGGCCGGGGGTAGAATAGGCCCTAGGTTTTCCTGCCTGTTGTAAGAGACAACTAAAAGGAGTCCACACCTTTCAGCCTTTATGTGATGGTCCCCTGTAGGGTTTGACCTTTGTTTTCCCAAAGAGCGAGCCAATTGGGAGAGGATGCCTTACATGGTGCATTGTGCCCATTACACATTGAGATCTGTGGCATTGCAGTCCCTCTCATCCTCCATCTCTTGAGTGAGGACACCTTCCTGAGGGCATTTTCCTCCACCCACTACGCAGTGTCATTTTCTGCGCCAACAAGAAGCATGGAATTCTTTGCACCTCATATCCAGAACAGTAGCCAGTCCATTGTGGTTGGGCCGCTATGTAGCCTCTTGGTTGTAGCCCCCTGACTACACAGAAATCACTCTGCTGATGCATGCACCGTTAACTCCCGATGTATGCCAAGGAGTAGATGGCCGTCACCCTAGGGCATCAGGACTCCCGCAATGGCCATCCTGCCTGGTGACCTTTGCTGCGGCTGGGTGGCAGCCGTGGGGAGGGCCCATGGTCAGAATGGGTGGCATGAGGACAGATGATGCACGATGAAGCGTACCACATCATCACTTGCTGGTGATCAAACGTCAGCAGTCTCTAAGCGTTTCAAGTCTCAGTACAATGCAAGGAAGTATGATCCTAAATCACTCCTCTCCATGGCACACCATGGTAGGAATGCCAGGCTAAGGATGGTAGCAAACCTTATTTTCCCCAGTACCTCATATGTACGAGAGCTGATGGGGCTCCTTTGTCTCGATGAAGCCTCAGTTTTTTGTGGAGCATTTAGAGGACAAGTTTGGGAGGTGGAGGGCTTGTCCATAATGCTGTCAGGGTCAGTCTTGATAAAAAATGGCATCCTCTGCCCAGTCATGGCCATAACTCACTTGTGACAAGCTGGGGGATGTTTACGTTACCATCGTGCCTCATTAGAGCTTAAATGTGGTCCAGGATATTTTGTTCCACAGGTACCTCCTTTTGCAGTCTGACGACAAGCTGCGCACCAACTTATAGTGACAAGGAGTTCATTTCATGCAGCACGTCCATCGGGGTCCAAGGGATAATCAGGTTGCCACTGGTGCCTTCACATTGGCCTATGAGGGTGACACATTACCTGAGAAAGGTGGTGGTCTACCGCTGTGATTGCAAGCCATATATCTCTCCCCCCATGCAGTATTTTTAAGTGCTGGAAGTTCAGCCATACGTCTTCACACTGTACTTCCAGCATGACATGTTGAGATTGTGGACGTCCATCCCATCCAAATACTCCATGTTCTCCACGTCCTTTCTGTGTCAACTGCAGAGAGTATCATTCACCTTGCTCAGCAGACTGCAGAATTTTACAGCAAGAAAGGAAAATCATGGAATACAGGACCCTGCACTGACTAACCTACACTGAGGCCAAGAGGAAATTTGAGCACCTACATTATGTGACTATTACCTCCTCTTATGCCACTGCTTCGAGAACAGTTGTAGCCCCATCAGTTCCTTGAGTTCCAGTCAGCTCTTGGAGCTGGAAGACTGGAAGACTACACCTGCCCCCTTGATGGTGGGGGGGGGGGGGGGGCGGCATTTCCTGCCCTGTTGTTCCTGCACCACCTTCGTTGGGAGCAGTCCCCCCCCCCCCCCCCCCAACCATCAGGGACACCAGTCCCCACTTCTCAGCTGGAGAAGCATAAGTCTTCTTTGGCTCCTCTCACTAGGAAGGGGAAAGATGACACCCGCCAGTGGCTGAAGTTATCAAAAGCAGCTGGTCATAGGGATTCACTGTCATCCTTAGTCCTGGAAACTGAATCAGTGAAGCCCTTCCTAGGTTTCTGCTAGTGGGAAAGATGACACCCGCCAGTGGCTGAAGTGCCCAAAAGGAGCTGGTCATAGGGCTTCACTGTCATCCTTAGTCCTGGAAACTGAATCAGTGAAGCCCTCCCAGCCAGAGAAACCCAAGGATCAGCGAGAGAAATCCAGAAAGAAGATTCCCAAGACCAAGGGAATTGTCGTGGCACCCACACCACGCTACCTACAAGCTCTGCGTCTGAGGATTAGGTGAAGATTCTGGCATCTGTTCAGGACCCAGATCTCGCCAAATCCTCAGGCACAATGTGGATATAGCCTGTTCAGAAAATAAGTCAGTGGCAGCAGGTAACCCTGAGGCGCAGACTACCTCATTGAGTGTTTCATGCCTTCCCAGTCTCACGATCACGTCATCCTCCAGTTGAATTGCGGCAGTTTTTCCACCACCTGGCTGAGCTACAGCAACTGTTAAGCTTTACACCTGCTTTCTGCATTGCCCTCCAGGAAACGCAGTTCCCGGCAATGCGGACCCCTGCCCTTCGCGGCTACGGGGGATATTACAAGAATCGTAGCAAATATAATAGAATGTCAGGTGGAGTTTGCGTTTATGTCCTGAACTTGGTAAGTAGTGAACCTGTGCCCCTTCAAACTCCTCTTGAAGCTGTGGCTGTCAGGCTATGGACGACTCAGGAAATAACTGTCTGCAACATATCTCTCTCTCTAGAGGGTGCGGTACCCCTGAACATATTGGTTGCACTGATTGATCAACTCCTTAAACCTTTCCTACATTTGGGAGATTTTAATGCCCATAACCCCTTGTGGGGTAGCAACATTCTTACTGGCCATGGCAGAGATGTAGAAAATTTACTGTCCCAACTCGATCTCTGCCTCTTAAATACTGGGGCTGCTACAAATTTCAGTGTGGCTCATAGTAGTTACTCGGCCACTGATTTATCAATTTGCCAACCAGGTCTCCTCCCATCTACCCACTGGAGAGCACATGACGACCTGTGTAGTAGTGACCACTTCCCTATCTTCCTGTCACTCTCCCCGCATCATGCTCTTGAACCGCCTACCCATATGGGCTTTAAACAAGGCAGACTGGGTAGTCTTCACGTCTGCTGTCACCATTGAATCTCCCCCACGTCGTGCCATCGATGTTGTGATAGAGCAGGTCACTACAACAATAGTTTCTTTGGTGGAAAAAGTGATCCCTCATTCTCTAGGGTGCCCCTAGCAAAAGACAGCCCCTTGGTGGTCACCGGAAGTCACTGAGGCAATTAAAGAGCGTAGGCGAGCTCTACAATGACATAATTTGCACCCTTCCCTAGAGCAGCTAATAGCCTTTAAGCAGCTCTGTACCTGCATTTGCCTACTTATAAAATGACGGAAACAGGAGTGTTGCGAGAGGTACGTGTCGACCATTGGGTGCCATACATCACCTCCCAGGTTTGGATGAAGATCAGACTTCTTTTTGGGTACCAGACCCCAACATGTGTCCCTGGCATTAACATCAATGGTGTGCTCTCTACCGACGCAAACATGATTGCCAAGCACTTTGCTGAGCATTATGCATAAGCCTCTGCGCTGGAGAACTACTCCTCAGCCTTTCACACCCTCAAACGGCGGATGGAAAGCAATGTCCTCTTGTTCACTATACACCACAGTGAACCCTGTAACACCTCATTTACAGAATGGGAGCTCCTCAGCACCCTTGCACATTGCCCCGACACAGCCCCTGGGCCGGACCGGATCCACAGTCAGACGATTAAACATCTCTCATCTGACTACAAGCGATATCTCCTTGTCATCTTCAATTGGATCTGGTGTGATGGTGTCTTTCCATCGCAATGGCGGGAGAGCACCATCATTCCAGCGGGAGAGCACCATCATTCCAGTGCTAAAACCCGGTAAAAATCCACTTGATGTGGATAACTATCGGCCCATCAGCCTCACCAACATTCTCGGGAAGCTGCTGGAATGTATGGTGTGTCGGCGGTTGGGTTGGGTCCTAGAGTCATGTGACCTACGAGCTCCATGTCAATGATAATTTTGTGTCCCTTGAGTCTGCCATCCAAACAGCCTTTTCCAGACGCCAACATTTGGTTGCCGTCTTTTTTTACTTACATGAGCATATGACACGACCTGTCATATCCTTGCTACATTGTATGGGTGGGGTCTCCGAGGCCCACTCCCGATTTTTATCCAAAATTGCCTGTCGCTCCATATTTTCCATGTCCAAGTTGGTGCCTCCCATAGTTCCCCCCACATTCAGGAGACTGGCGTTCTGCAGGGTTCCGTATTGACTGTGTCACTATTTTTAGTGGCCATCAATGGCCTAGCAGCTACTGTAGGGCCATCGGTCTCCCCTTCTCTGTACGCGGATGCCTTCTGCATTTCATATTGCTCCTCCAGTACTGGTGTTGCTGAGTGGCACCTACAGGGAGCCACTCACAAGGTGCAGTCATGGGCTCTGGCCCACGGCTTCCAGTTTTCAGCCGTGAAGTCGTGTGTCATGCACTTCTGTTGGCAACGCACTGTTCATCCAGAACCTGAACATTATCTTAATGACAATCCACTCACTATAGTGGAGAAGTATCGATTCTTAAGACTGGTTTCTGATGCCCAGTTGACTTGGCTACCTCACCTTCATCAGCTTAAGCGGGAGTTCTCTCCACTGCCTGAGCAATACCATTTGGCATGCAGATCGCTCTACGCTGCTGCAACTCCACAGAGCCCTTGTTCAGTCCCGCCCTGACTGTGGGAGTCTGGGTTACAGTTACCACCTCTACTTGAGGTCCATTCATGTACACCTCCACGGTGTACACCTCGGCCAAAGTTTCGTCTGGACCTTTTGCATGGCCCTAAGGACTCTGTTAACCTACCGCTCTCCGCTGTCATTTCCTCTCGATTCTTGACACGTTCTGGGGCTCTGAAATTGTTTACACTGATGACTCGATGGCTGATGGTAACGTTGGCTTCGCCTATAGCTTGTGGCTATATCCCATGTACTTCAATACATCCGTTCCTGTTCTAGTGAGTCGTTTCTTCTCTGTTTTGAGTCCCTGAGCAACTTACAAGCTATTGACCAGTGCTGCCCTTGCCATCCTTTGGTAGTGAACATCCAGTGTCCATCTCTGCCCTGGAATCGTCCAGTCTTCTGTGGTGTTTGTGTGGACCCCAGGACACGTCGGAGTTCCAGGCAATGAACTTACTAATAGGCTGACCAAACAGGTTACGCGGAAACCACTCCTGGAGATGGGCATCTCTGAAACTGATCTGCATTCTGTCTTATGCCGCAAGGTTTTTCAGCTTTGGGAGATTGAGTGGCATAACAGTATGCACAACAAACTGTGTGTCATTAAGGAGACTGTGAACGTGTGGAAGTCTTCCCTGTGGGCTTCTCACAGGGAATCAGTTGTCCTTTGTTGACTCTGCATTGGCCATACGTGTCTCACATATGGTTACCTCCTCCGTAGCGAGGACCCACCTTAGTGTCGCTGACAGTGGTCTGCCTCTTGCTAGACTGCCCACTTCTAGCCGCTCTGCAGCAGACTTTTAACTTTCCCAGCACCCTACCTTCGGTGTTGGGCACCAATGCCTCAATAGCAGCTTTACTTTTACATTTTATTCATGAGGGTGGGTTTTGTCATTTGATCTGAGTTTTAGTTCATGTCTTTTGTCCCTCTTCGTCCCCCACCCTAAGACTTTTAGGGTGGAAGTTTTAACGTCTTGCAGAGTGGCTGGCTTCTCCTTCTTTATTGCTGTGGTCAGCCAGCCATGGTAATCTGCTTTCTTGTTTTTAATCTCCTCTCCCTTTTTCTTGCATGTCTCTGTAGTTTTCTTGTCCTGTTTTGTTCATTGTAGTGTTTGTTGTCCTCCTGTCTTTCTTCCTTTCTCCTGCTATTGTGCCATACATCTTCTTTGTTTTCTTCTTTCTGTTGGGTAATTGTTCTGCTGGGAACAAGGGACTGATGACCTCACTGTTAGGTCCTCCCCCCCCCCCCCCCCCCTTTTAAACCAAGCAATCAGCGAACCAACCAACCATTGCAAGGAAATGCTGCACTCTACCTGCAGTCAGGCCTTAGCCCTGTCTCTGGCTTGTGTCAGAGGCTTTACCTTTTACTAAAGAAAAAAAGTAGATCTGGTTAATATGTTTGAAAAACACATGATGCATAAGAACAAAATGGTTTCAAAAGACATATGTTACTTGAAATGTTAGGAATTATCACATTTGAGACAGTTTTTTGGTTTCATTGTTTAGGATTATAACCTATAATGTGGATGCCTTATTGGTAAACAAAGATGCACACTGTGATTCCGAAGGTTTTCCTGGCATCTTTGTTTATGCTCTTCATGGGTATGCTGCTGGATATGATTGTCTTCACTACATGATATTTTGGCAATCCATCTGCCCGTCATCTTCAGGTGTGAACACCGAGTACACAATCATGCCGGAACTGAACATTCACATGCACATAATTTTTTTGCCTAACTCCAGCATGTCGTATCTGATAATCAAAATAGGATTATTTTAAATTAATTTTGGAATGAGAATCCCAAGTCCTCATTTGCAGGTTCTAACCAAACATTTTGAGTATATAAACAACCATAACAAGTAAAAATGTCACGTAACACCCAAAGATGAAGCTGCAAAGTTCAGAAAGCATTGTATATAGGAAATTAAATGAAATGCACTTCGAACAGAGGCAGTGTTTTACTCCATACTTCATTTATGGGATGTTCAAGCAAAGGAAAAATTTGGAGTAGGTTTATTTTGCTGCCTGTTTCTTTTATTTGCAATGCCCATGACATTTTTGTTACTTTATGGTCTTGTACAGATCTCCACTTTACTGCATAACTACAGTCAACTCCAGAATACCCACCAAACGCAGATAAGCAGTGTTCAAAATAAACCAAGCTAGTGTAAATACATAGATTGTATCATCATCATCATCATCACAATCATCATCACTGTCAGAACTACCTCATTGATTTCTTTCCTGGTGTAGCTTTTCCCTCTCCATTGTATTCCATTTTACTCCTCTCCTCTTGAAATTGAGATTGTATCATTAACTTCAATTACCCTACATAGCTCAAATTAATCACTGTAAAACTTTTATCATTATGCCAGAATTCATAAGTAAGCACTTTGAGATCTGTAAAAATAGTAAACTTTCTTACCTCTAGTTGCGGACGAAAGTACTTCATAGCATCATAGATAGCAAGAAGTTCTCTTATGATTTGTGCTCCTCTTTTGCTATGAAGGAGACAGCTTGTAAGAGTAAAAAGAGAGTGGCTGCCATGTGCCATCATGGAACTGTTGTAACACTGTACTGGTAACTATTTGGATTCCATCAATAACTAAATGGTGAGGGGGTACATCAACAACTAGTGCAAGGACTGCATCCAGTTCAGGATGAGTGTGAAGTGCTGCATCGGTTTTGCTGCCTCAAAGGTAGAACTCATGGCATCTGCCACTGGATTGGTAAGTTACTCTAGATTTTCAGACTAGCAAGTGCTGATGTCTACGATATGTGTAGTTCTGTCAAGTGTGACAGATATAAGTGATTGAAGTTGAATGTGCCAAGGAAGCAGCACAGTTTTCTAGCAGTATTCTATTGAGAAATTTGCAAGGTTCCCTAGGAAGTTGACATGTGACTGACCAAATACATGCTTTGCAGTATTCAGCTGTGCACCATAAAATTCTAAATGCTTGAGAACTTCTGTTAAGTGCCGTCTGTGGTGCTCGGCTGAGTGTGTCATCCAAATATGCGACACAGAAAGGAAGACTGGACTGATGAATCATTGCCATGATTGTGTAGGTCAAATGTCATGAAAAGGCTCCCAAATAACCCAGATGATATGATGGCTGTCTTCAGTGTATCTTTTCACACCACTGGTATCTGAGTAAACGCCTTAGCACAATCAAGGACACCACATAATGTGTAATTAAAATCCCGTAATAAAGACACTGGGTAATTTTTTGGTACTGTTCAAGCATCGAGTGCACAATAGCCCCACAAGGACACCATGCACCACACTTCTTTGATACAAGAGACTAGGGAGATGACTATGGACTACAGGATGGATGAATAATTCCTTCCCTAAGCATGGTGTTAAATTCTGCCTTCACAGTGGCTAAGCGGTCGGGTGCTAGATATCTAGGCTTAAATGGGACAGGCAGTCCATTAGTGGTTTTAATACAATGAACTGTGTTGTGATGTACCTTTTCAGTGCTCCAGATGGTTGCATCAGGGCTGGAAATCGCAGCAATAGGTCCGCAGGCTTGCCACTGGCCACTTACATGACAATGGCCATGTGCATTGCTGCACTGCATTGGAATCTTGATGCTGTCAGGCCAATGATGCTGTCAGGCCTGTGATGCTGTCAGGCCTGTGATGCTGTCAGGCCTGTGATGCTGTCAGCAATTTGCACTTTCACTATCTCAGGCAGCAGGTAATAGTACACTGAGAAATTGGCTCCACGATGGACTCTGTCGCATCTGCAATTGTGAAATACCATGCAAAGATATTATGCAACCCCAGATCTAATTCCATTTGCTGCATTCCATCTGCATGGAAGAGTTGTTTGCTGCGTTAAGGTAGAATAAGGTTGATGCTTGTTTGCTGTGTAATAGGGTTTAGGGAAATATGCTTAAGTCTGGTACAGTATCCCCAAAATATTTCCGATGTGACTTCTGACCCCATTACAAATGGGCACTATGATTGTGCTCGTTTATCAGATGATGTGCTTAAACCTGATGGCCACTGGTAGAGCATGGTACATTTGTATACCTAATTGATATCCTTCAGAAGATGAAAAGGTTGTGGAAGAGTGACTTCTTGATCTCTTGTGGTAGCAGTTTTTGTCACTGCTACAGTTGTGCCAGGGTAATGGTTCACTGATCTGTTTAGTGAGCATACCAGCCTTGGCTGCAAGATAGTCACAGTCTACACGTTACAATCTTTAGTGATATGGTGCTACACTGCACTTATCAAGGTGGGTCTCAGCACACCCATTATCTTTTCAGCTAAGTCAGCCACTGCATCCTGAGGCACCTCAATTTGTGATTCTATAATTTCCTTTATTTGCGATCGTCTGTGACTACTCCATAATGCATGTGGCAAGTTGTCAGGTATGGTGCCATTCTGGACCTTGCTCCTCAAGTGCCATAGATGCTGCAATGGCTTCCGGTCATCAATATCCTCCTGTGCTAAAACTTGCTTGCTATGCTCTTCTTGAGATGCTGAGAGTATGAATTAATTCCGTCTTCAGCTTCTCATAGGAGTTAGTTGTAGGTAGCCTAGTTATCACATTTTCAGTCCCTGCTGCATACTAATGACTCTTCACAATTGCAAACTTTGTGGAATCTTTTGTCATTGTGGCAGGAAGAAAAAAGGCCTCCACTTGCACAAACCACAGCATGGGATGTGTGGCCAGTAGGCCACAGCAATCAGTCATGGTAGAAAGCTTGGTTAGGTAGTAGCTTGAGTTCTTCCTGGGCTGTAGTGCAGGCTAGATCACAGCAGTGTCGCCGATTTGTCAGGCTGGCTGCTTTTCCACTGTCCAACCTTTAAATTTGTCATGTTGAACTCTAGCCTGACTCTTGACCAAGGAATGAACAAAACTTTATTGCAGTGCACAGCAATAGGTAGTATTAAGATGTAGCAACTCGGAGACATTTCGAACATGTAGACACTTCCCTGAAAATACAAGGATGAATCAATGTGTTGTTACGTCCAAAATCAAATAACTGGACAGGAATATATCTCTGAAAAACAATAGATCACAAGACTAAGAATATGCACATTACTAAGGAAATAAAACAGTGCCTCTGGTGGCTGGTGTGAAAACAGTTTGACACCAGTCACACTACCCAGCGCGACACTGCAGCAAAAGGATGTGAGTTGCTACGCTACCATTACCAAATTGACAATTCTTTGATGCCTTGGATGTGTCCAGTCAACCAATCCCTTCTTTTAGTCAAGTTTTGCCATAAATCTTCACACTCCCTCCCCCCCCCCCCCCCCCCCAATTCAATTAAGTACCTCATTATTTATTGTTCAATCTGCCCATCTAATCTCAGCATTTTAGCACATTTCAATAGCTTCTATTCTCTTTTTACCGGAACTGCTTATCATTCATATTTCACTGCCATATAAGGCTTCATTCCAAACAAACAGCTTCAGAAAAGAATTCCTAACACTTGGATTGATAGATGTTAACAGATTTCTCTTTGTCAGAAATGCTTTTCTAACTGTTGCCAGTCTTACATCTTCTGTGCTTGAATTATCATCAGTTATTTTGCTGCTGAGATAGCAAACCTGCTACTTTTAGTGTCTTATTTCCTAATCTAATTCCTGCAGCATTGCTTAGTCTAAATCGATTACATTCCATGACCCTTGTTTTACTTCTTTTGAAGCTGATCATATTACATGTTTTTAAGACATTATACATTCCACCTCACTGTTCTTCCAAGTGCTTTGTTATCTCTGACAGAGTTTGCAATGTCATCAGCAAACCTCAAAGTTTTTATTTCTACTTCATGAATTTTGATTTCCAGATTTGTCTTACGTTTCCTTCCAAACTTGCTCAACATACAGATTGAATAATATTGAGGATAGGCTACAACCCTTTGCAACTACTGCTTCCTTTTAATGTCCTTTCACACAACTGCAGCCTGCTTTCTGTACAAATTTTAAGTAGCCTTTTGTTAT